>NW_022096701.1:0-82507 GCF_006542625.1 Nomascus leucogenys | reverse complement strand
TTAGACCCCCATCACCAGGCCTCACTAACTAGATTCCCGCTGCCAGGCCCACAATGACCAGGACTCCACTGACAAGGACCTTCCTGACAAGGCTTCACTGACCAGGTCCTTACTGACAAGGCCTCACTGACCAGGTCCTTACTGACAAGGCCTCACTAATCAGGTTCCACTGATCATGACCCCATTTCCTGTCCCCACAGATGAAAACTCACTGACCAGGCCTCCAGGGAATAGGCTGCCACTGATCAGGCCCCTACTAACCAGGCCTGAGGTGACCAGATGTCCCTGACTGGGACACTAATGAGTACGCCCCACTGAACAGGCATGCACTGCTCAGATCCCTGCTGACCAGGTCACCCCGTAGACCAGTGCTACAAAAGCCACCACTGATCAAGTCCTCTCTGGCCAGGCCCCCACTGATTAGGTTCCACTGACAAGCATGCCCTGACCAGGGCCCCACTGACAAGGGCCTCTGCTGACTAGGTCCCATGTGACCAGGCCACCACTGAATAGCACCCCTTGACCTGGTCACCAGTAACCCAGCCCAATCTGACAAGGCCACCACTAAGCCCCAGCTGACAAGGTCTCCACTGACCAAGTCCCACAGCCCAGGTTTGCACTGACCATACACCAGACATTTTGTCTGCCACTAGGAACCCCTCCAGACCTGCACTGCTAGATCCCTCCCAATGAGACCCGCTCTCTAACAGACCCCTGCTGACCACCCCCCACTAAATAGGCCTCACTGACCAAGTCCCAACTGACTAGGTCCACTGAGCAGGCCCAACACTGATCAGGCCCCTCCTAACCATATCAGAAGGCCAAGCGGCAATGAGATGTTTCATATGGCAGGAGTAGGAGCAAGACAGAGAGAGGAAAGAGGTGCGAGGATCCTGTTAGACAACAGATCACATGAGAACTCACTATCAGGAGATCAGCATCAAGAAGATTAACCCATTGGTGGAGGATCTTCCACCCACACCAACGCCCACTGTTTCCAGGCAGAAGCCTCCTGCAGAGGCAGAGCCTCTTAGGAAACTTCCACTATGGCAGTGTCAGAAGGACAAATATAGGCTTTGAGCCCCCACACCAAGGAGGGCACCATCCTCCAGACTCCAGATTCATAAGCCCACCAACAGCTCACACCATCCATATGGAAAAGCTACAGGCACTCAACACCAACCAGCCATGAGAGCAGCCCATGGGGGCTTATCACGTCGGCAAAAGCAACAGGTGCACTGCCTGGTAGAGGGTTTCCCATGAGCCTCTGCCTCTGCAGCAGGTTTACTTCCCCCTTCCTCTAGCCCACCATCCCAGCACTCTACTGATGACCTACTCCTCCCCATGCTAACCCCCTCCCCTCCTTTCCTTCCCCACCGAACCCAACCACCTTCCCATCCAAGTTAAATCACCTCCACCTGGCCACCTCCAACATTAAGGATTTACACCATGAGTTTTATAGGGACACAGAGCCAGCCTATGTTATTCTGACTCTGATACCCAGAACTTCATGTCCTTCTCACAGAGCAAAAACACAGTCATGGCCCTTTTCAAAAGTTTCCAAGACTTAACCTCATTCCAAATGTAAAAATTTCAAAGTCTCATCTGAGACAAGGCTACAGTCCCTTCTGCAAGTAAGTCCCTGAATTAAAAAGAGATTCTCTTTTCTTTCAAGGTACAGGCAGGCATTGGGTAAAATTCTCATCCAAAGGGAAGAAATTCCCCAGAAAATAAACCAAATGCAAGTCCAAAACCCAGAGGACAGGTATTCACTCAATCTCACAGCTCCATAATCATCAGCATAACTCACTATCATGCAGACAGCATTAAGGAGACAGTGTTCAAGTTTCATGTATGCAAACCATTTTCATATTAAGAAATCCAACCCCCACCCTCATCTTTCAACCTCGCTCACCAACAAAATTGGGGAATTTCCCCATTTCTCCCACCACACCTCTTTACACTCCAACACCCACCTCTTCTCCATGATTAAATACCTCCCCCACCAGGCCCCGCCTTTAACATTCCCTACTACAGTTCCACGAGAGTACTGGTGAGGGACACAAAATCAGTCATATTATTCTAACGTCGGGTTCCCCCCAATCTCATATCCTTGTCACACTGCAAAATACAATGATGCCTTCTGTACAGTCCCCCAAAGTCTGTCTCATCTGAGACAAGGCTGCAGTCCCTTCTGCCCATGACCTCTGAAATACAAAGCAAGTTAACCACTTCCAAGGTGCAATGATCGTACAGGTGTTGGGTAACATTCCCAGCCAAAAGGAAAAAATTTGCCCAGAAAGAAGCACAAAACACAGATGGGACTTACGGACCCATGCAAGTCAAAAACCAGCAGGCCAGTCATTGAATCCTAGAGCTCCCAAATCATCTTTTCTGAATCATATCCCACATCTGGAGCACAGAGGTGGATGGCTGGGCTCCCAAGGCCTTGGGCAGCTCAGCCATCTGTGGCTGTACAGGGTCTATCCCCAACAGCTGCCCTCATGGGCTGGGCTGGTGTTGAGTGCTGTGACTTTTCCACACTGAGGGTGCAAGCAGTTGGTGGGTCTATGAATCTGGGGTCTGGAAAATCGTGCATCCCTCTGTGGGGCTCCAACTCTATATGTTCCTTCTTTACTGCCCTAGTAAAGGTTTCCCATGAGGCTCTGCCTCTTGGAAAGCTTCGGCCTGAACACCCAGGTTTTTCCGTACATACTCTGGAGTCTAGACAAAGGCTCCCAAGCCTATAGTTTTGTGCTCTGTGCACCTGCTGGCTTAATACTATGTGGAAGCCCACCAAGGCTTGAAGCTTGCACCCCTGAAGCAGTGATGCAACCTGTACCTGTGCATCTTTCAGCCATGGCTGGAGCTGGAGCTGCAGGGATGTAGGCAGCAGTGTCCTGAGGACGGACACAGCAGCGCGAACATGGGACTGAACCAGGAAAGTATTCTTCGGTCCTAGAACTCAGGGCCTGTGACAGCAAGCTCTGCTGCAAAGGTCTCTGAAACGCCTTTAAGGCCTTTTAAATATTGTCTTAGCTATTAGCACTGGGCTCCATTTTATGAAAATTTCTGAAGCCTTCTTGAATTTTCCCACTGAAAATCAGCTTTTCTTTTTGATCACTTGGCCAGGCTGGAAATTTTCCAAACTTTTAAGCCCTGCTTCTCATTTAAATATAAGTTTCAAAGTGAGGTCATCTATTCAGTCACACAGAAGGCCACAGGTTGTTCAAAACAGACAAGACACCTCTTGAGCTTTGCTGCCTACTTCATTTCACCAGATATACCCTAAATCATCACCCTCAAGTTCAAAGTTTCAGAGGTCCCCAGGGCAGGGACACCGTCCAGCCAAGTTCTTTGCTGAGGCAAAACAAAAGTAACTTTTGCTCCTGTTCCCAGTAAGTTGCTCATTTCCATCTGAGACCTTCTAAGCCTGGCCTTCACTGTCCCTCCTTCAGTCACTCTTTTAATTATAGCTATATAACAAGTCTCTATGGTCACCTTTTTAATTTAACACGACTCTACAATAGTCCAAACTTTCCCTCATCTTTCTTTCTTCTTCCAAGTCCTCCAAATTGTGCAGCTTCTGGTCATTCCCCACTTCTGAACCTGCTTCTACATTTTCAGCTATCATTGTGGCAGCCTGGCAATGTGGTAAAAGAAAAGTCCATTTTCAGGGGGAAAATTCAAGAAGCCTTCAGATATTTGCATAGAAAAGAAGCCAAATGCTAATAGTAAAAAAAATGAGGAAAAGACCTTGAGGGCATTTCATAGCTCCACTCTACAGTACAAATTTTCTGTAATATCATTTCTAAAAGAGGTTTAGTTGGCTCATGGTTCTGCAGGCTGTAGAGGCAGCAAGTGGCTTCTGCTTCTGGGAGGATCAGGAAGCCTCCCAATCATACCAGAAGGCCAAGTGACAATGAGATGTTCCATATGGCGGGAGTAGGAAGAAGACAGAGAGGAAAGATGTGCCCCACCCAGTTATACAACCAGATCTCATGAGAACTCACTATCAGGAGATCAGCATCAGGAAGATTAAACAATGGTGAAGGATCCACCCACACCACCGCCCACTGTTTCCAGGCAGAAGCCTCCTGCAGTGGCAGAACCTCTTGGAGAACCTCTGTTAGGGCAGTGCAGAAGGAATATATGGGCTTGGAGCCCCCACACAGGAGGCCACCATCCTCCAGACCGCAGATTCACAGACCCACCAACAGCTTGCACTCTCAGAGTGGAAAAGCTACAGGCACTCCACACCAGCCCAGCCCATGAGAGCAGCCATGGGGGCTATACCCTGCAAAGCCACAGGTGCACTGCCCTAGTAGAGACTTTACATGAGCCTCTGCCTCTGCAGTAGGCTACTCCCTCTTTATACTACCCACCACCCTCTCACCACCCCATTAACAACCTACTCCTCACCCTACCCACCCCTTTTCCTTCCACCCCTGGCCCCTTCCCATCCATGATTAAATCACCTCCAGCCAGGCCCCACCTCCAACATTAAGGACTACAATTCACATGAGTTTTGGTAAAGAAACACAGCCAAATTATTTGGACCCTGATCCCCCACAGTCTCATGTCCTTCTCACACAGCAAAATATATTCATGCCTTTTCAAAAGTTTCCAAAAGTCTTAACTCATTCCAACATTAACTCAAAGGTAAAAAAATTCAACATCTCATCTGAGACAAGTCTACAATATCTTTTGCCTATGAGTCCCTGAATTTAAAAGGATGTTCTTTTCTTTCAAGGTACAATAATGGTGCAGGCTTTGGGTAAGCTTTTTCAATCCAAAGGGAAGAAATTTCCCAGGAAAATAACACAAATGGGACCATAGGCCCAATGCAAGTCCAAAACCCAGGAGGCCAGTATCCATTCAATCTCACAGCTCCAAAATCATGAACAGAACTCACTATCACAAGGACAGCAATAAGGAGATAGTGTTTAATCATTTATGAAGGATCCACCCTCCACCTCCAATTTTCATTCCTCAGCCCCACCATAATTCCCCAATTCTCCCTGCCCCCCACCTTCCAACCCCCACTCTCCACCGTGATTAAATCACCTTCCACCAGTCCCCACCTTTAACATTCTGATTACAATTCCACATGAATTTTGGTAGGGATACAGAGCTAAATTTTATTATTCTGTCCCTGGATCCCCAAATCTCATGTCCTTCTCACATTGCAAAATACAATGATGCCTTCCCTACGGTCCCCTAAAATCTTATATCATTCCAGCATTTATGCAAATTTTCAAAGCTTAACATCTCATCTGACACAAGGCTATAGTCACTTAGGCCCATGAGCCTCTCAAATATAAAGCAAGTTAACTACTTCCAAAGTACAATGCTTGTACAGGCATTGGGTAAGCATTCCCAGCCAAAAGGAAGAATTTTGCCAGAAAAAACAAAACATAGATAGGACTTACCGGCCCCATGAAACTCCAAACCCAGAAGGCCAGTCATTCAATCCTACAGCTCCAAAATCACCCCTTTTGAAACCTTGTCCCACATCCAGGGCACAGGGGTGTGAGGGCTGGGCTCCCAAGGCCTTGGGCAGCTTGGCACCTGTGGCTTTGCAGGGTTTATGCCCCACGGCTGCCCTCATAGGCTCGGCTGGTGTTGAGTGCCTGTGACTTTTCCCCACTGAGGATACACGTTGTTGGGGGGTCTATGAATCTGGGGTCTGCATGATGGTGGCCTCCAGTGTGGGGGCTCCAATCCCATATTTTCCTTCTGCTCTGCCCTAGTAGAGGTTTCATATAAGGTTCTGCCTTTGTGGGATGCTTTTGCCTGGACACTGCACCATTTTCCTGTGAGCCTTCTGATCACAAGTGTTTAACAATTCTTTTCAAAGGTCCAAACTTTCATTCATCTTGTCTTCGAAGCCCTCCAAACTCTCCCGACCTCTGTCTGCTACTCCCTTCTGAACCTGCTTCTACATTCTCACTATCTTTGCCACAGCCTGGCAATGTGGTAAATGAAGACAAATCCATTTTTGGGGGGAAAATTCAAGAAGGCTTCAGATACTTGAATGAAAAGAAGCTGAGTGCTGATTGCCAAGACATTAGGGTAAAACTATTAAATGAAGACATTTAATAGTTCCACTTTGCACTACTAATTTTCTCTATGACCATAAAGAAAAGAGGTTTAATTGGCTCATGATTCTGCAGGCCATAAGGAAACATAGTGGCTTCTGAATCTGGGAGGAGTCAGGAAGCCTCCCAATCATACCAGAATGTCAAGGGGCAATGAGATGATTCATGTGGCAGGAGTAGATGCAAGACAGAGAGAGGAAAGAGGTGTCACACCCTATTATACAACCAGATCTCATGAGAACTATCACAAGGTCAGCATCATGAAGATGGTGCTTAAACATTGGTGAAGGATCAACCACCCACCCTCACCTCCCACTGTTTCCAAACAGAAGCCTGCTGCAGAGGCAGAGCCTCTTGGAAAATCTCTACTAGGGAAGTGTGGAAGGAAAATATGGGCTTGGAGCCCCATACAGATGGCCACCACCCTCCAGACCCCAGATTCATAGACCCACCAGCAGCTCACACCCTCTTTGGAAAAGCTACAGGCACTCAACACCAGCCCAGCCCATGAGAGCAGCTGCAGGGGCTCAACCCTGCAAAGCCACAGGTGCACAGCCCTAGTAGAGGTTTTCCATGAGGCTTCACCTCTGCAGCAGACTACTCCTGCTTCCTACTGCCCCCCACCCACCCACTATTCTACTGCCAGCCTACTCCTCCCTACCCTAACCAATCCTTTTCCTTCCACCCCCAACCACCTCCAATCCATGATTAAATCATCTCCCCCAGACCCCACCTTCAACAGTTGGAATTACAATTCCACATGAATTTTTATAGGGACACACAGCCAAACCATACTATTCCGACCCTGATATCCCAGAATCTCATGTCCTTATCACAGAGTAAAATACAATCATGCCTTTTCAAAAGTTCCCACAGCCTTAACTCATTCCAAATGTAAAAAGTTCAAAGTCTCATCTGAGACAAGGCTAGTGTCCCTTCTGCCTATGAGTCCCTGAATTTAAAAGGGATTTCTTTTCTTTCAAGGTACAACAATGGTAGAGGCATTGTGTAAGCTTTCTCAATCCAAAGGGAAGAAATTTCCCAGAAAAATAATACAAATGGGACTGCAGGCCCAATGCAAGTCCAAAACCCAGCAGGACAGTATTCACTCAATCTCACAGCTCCAAAATCATCAAGAGAACTCACTATCATGCAGACAGCATTAAGGAGATAGCGTTGAAACATTTGTGAAGAATCCGCCCCCCCACCCTCAACTTTCACTTCCACCCAAAAAATAATCTCCCCCACTCTCTCCACACCCTTACATCCAACCCTCATGCTTCTCCATGATTGAATCACCTCCCACCAGGCCCCACCTTTAACATTCACCATTACAGTTCCACATGAGTATTGGTAGGGACACAGAATCAAATCATATTATTCTGGCCCTTGATCCCCAAATCTCGTATTCTTCTGTCCTTGTCACACTGCAAAATACATTGATGACTTCTCTACTGTCCCCCAATGACTTTCTTATTCCAGCATTTACTGAAATGTCCAAGGACTTACAGACCCCACGCAAGTCAAAAACCCAGCAGGCCAGTCATTGAATCCTACAGCTGCAAATCATCTTTAGATCTAGAGCATAGGAGTGTGATGGCTGGGCTCCCAAGGCCTTGGGCAGATCTGCACCTGTGGCTGTGCAGGGTCTATTCCCCGTAGCTGCCCTCATGGGCTGGGCTGGTGTTGAGTGCCTGTAGCTTTTCCACACTGAGGTTGCAAGCTGTTGGTAGGTCTATGAATCTGAGGTCTGGAGAATGGTGCCTCCATGTTTAGGAACTCCAACCCTATATTCTCCTCCTGTACTGCCCTAGTAGAGGTTTCCCATGAGGCTCTGCCTCTTGGAAAATCTTGTGCCTGAACACCCAGGTTTTTCCGTACATACTCTGGAGTCTACACAAAGGCTCCCAAGCCTCTAGTTTTGTGCTCTGTGCACCTGCTGGCTTAACACTATGTGGAAGCCACCAAGGCTTGGAGCTTGCAACCCTGAAGAAGTGATGAAAACTGTACCTGTGCATCCTTCAGCCATGGCTGGAACTAGAGCTGCAGGAATGCAGGGAGCAATGTCCTGAGGCTGCCCATAGAGGGGGGTCATGGAACTGGCCTAGAAAACCATTATTCTCTCCTGGGCCCCAGGCCTATGATAGCAAGGGCTATCATATGCCAAGGTTTCTGAAATGGCTTCAGGGCCTTTACCCTATTGTCTTGGCTATTAGCACTGGGCTCCTTTTCATGCAAATTTCTGAAGCCTTCTTCAGTTTTCCCCTGAAAATCAGCTTTTCTTTTTGACCACTTGGCCAGGCTGCAAATTTTCCAAACTTTTGAGTTCTGTTTCTCATTTAATATAAGAGTTGGGACTCATTTAATGTAAGAGCCATCCAGACATCATTTCCTCAGTCACACATAAGGGCACAGGCTGTTTGATACAGACAGGACACCCCTTGAGCTTTGCTGCCCAGAAGTTCATTCCATCAGATACTCAGTAAGTCATCACCCTCAAGCTCAAAGTTTCACAAATCTCCAGGGCAGGGTCACTGTGCATCCACGTTCTTTGCTACAGCAAAACAAAAGTAAACTTGGCTCCTGTTTGCAGTAAGTTCCTCATTTTCATCTGAGACCTTCTAAATCTGATCTTTACTATTTTCCTGTGAGCCTTCTGATCACAAGTATTTAACAATTCTTTACAAAGATCCAAACTTTCCCTCATCTCCCTGTCTTCAAAGCCCTCCAAACTCTCCTGAACTCTGTCTGCTACCCTCTTCTGAACCTGCTTCTACATTATCACTGTCTTTGTTGCAGCCTGGCAGTGTGGTAAAGGAAGACAAGCCCATTTTCAGCGGGAAAATTCAAGAAGGCTTCAGACACTCGAATGAAAAGAAGCTCAGTGCTGATTGCCAAGACATTAGGGAGAAGGCCTTGAAGACATTTAATAGATCCACTTTGCAGTAATAATTTTCTCCATGATGATAAAGAAAAGGGGTAATAGGTTAATGATTCTGCAGGCTGTAAGGAAGCACAGTGGCTTCTGAATCTGACAGGACTCAGGAAGCCTCCCAATCATACCAGAATGTCAAGGGGCAAGGAGATGTCTCATATGGCAGGAGCAGGAGCAAGGCAGAGAAAGGAAAAAAGTGTCATGTCCTATTGTACTGAAATGCCTAACCTTGTTTTTACTTTAACTCGTTACTTTGAATTTTGTCCTGCTGGTCTCTTTAATCACCTAGCCTTGCTTCTCCTGTAAATAAGACTCTCTCTAGCTAGGAAAGCCAGACAAACTCCAATTGACCCCATTATTTACAAGACACTAAGAGCTCCTCACCCAACCCGCTTTCGTAAGGAGTTGGCCTAGGTAAACAGATCCTCAGCATTTCAAAAGAGCCCAATTAACTGATAAGGTACTAACACCAACAATGTATGAAGTTCCCAGGAATTTTCTCCAAGAGATAACAACATAAAACCTTGAGATCGTGTCCAGCATAGACCCTATATCTAATTATAATGAAAGATTTAGAACTTTGCACCTGGTACCATTGCTCTTCTTGTAACCATTTGTCTTTTAAGTTGTTTATCACTCTGTAACCATTTTGATTCTTTTGATTCTTGCATGTTTTTACTTCTGTAGAATTATTACATTTGAGTCCCCCTCCCCTTCCTAAACCTAGGTATAAAAGTTAATTGAGCCCCTTCCTCATGGCCGAGAGAATTTTGAGCATTAGCTGTCTCTTTGGCTGCCGGCTTAATAAAGGACTCTTAATCCGTCTCAAAGTGTGGCATTTCCTTAACTCGCCTGGGTACAACAATACAAGCAGATCTCATGAGAACTCATTATCACAAGGTCAGCATCAAGAAGATGGTGCTCAAACATTGGTGAAGGATCTGACCCACACCCACAACTCCCACTGTTTCCAGGCAGAAGCCTCCTTCAGATGCAGAGCCTCTTGGAAAGCCTCTATTACAGAAGTGCAGAAAGAAAATATGGGCTTCGAGTTCCCACGCAGGTGGCCACCAACCTCCAGACTCCAGATTCATAGACCCACCAACAGCTCACACCCTCAGTGTGGAAAAGCTACAGGTCCTCAATACCAGCTCAGCCCATGAGAACAGCTGAGGGGCTAAAACCTGCAAAGCCACAGGTGCACTGCCCTAGTAGAGGTTTTCCACGAGGCTTTGCCTCTGCAACTGGCTACTCCCACTTCCTACTACCCCCCACCCTCCCACCACCCTACTGCCAACCCACTCCTCCCAATCCTACCCATCCCTTTTACCTTGCACCACCACCAACCTGCTGTCCAAAATTAAGTCACCCGTCACCCGTCACCCGCTTCAACATTAGGGATTACAATTCCACATGAGTTTCATAGGGACACACAGGCAAACTATATTATTCTGACCCTGATATCCCAGAATCTCATGTCCTTATCACAGAGCAAAATACAATCATGACAAAAGTTTGAAAAAGTCTTAACTCATTCCAAATGTAAAAAGTTCAAAGTCTCATCTGAGACAAGGCCACAGTCCCTTCTGCCTATGAGTCCCCGAATTTAAAATGGAGTTCTTTTCTTTCAAGGTACAATGACGGTACAGGCATTGGGTAAGCTTTCTCAATCCAAAGGGAAGAAATTTCCCAGAAAAATAACACAAATAGGCCCACAGGCCCAATGCAAGTCCAAAACCCAGCAGGACAATATTCACTCAATCTCACAGCTCCAAAATCATCAAGAGAACTCACTGTCATGTGAACAGCGTTAAGGAGACAGTGTTTAACCATTTGTGAAGGATCTGTGCCCCCCCATCTTTCACTCCCACCAACAAAATAATCTCTCCCATTCTCCCCATACCCTTACCTCCAACCTCCAATGTTTCTCCATGATTAAATCACCTCCCACCAGGCCCCACCTTTAACATTCCTCATTACAATTCCACATGAGTTTCGTAGGGATGCAGAGCTAAATCATATTATTCTGACCCTGGCCCCCATATCTCATTCATGTTGTTCTCACACTGCAAAATACAATGATGCCTTCTCTACAGTTTCCTAATGTCTTAACTCATTCCAGCATTTACTGAAATGTCCAAAGCCCAAAGTCTCTTCTGAGACAAGGCTACAGTCCCTTCTGCCCCTGAGCCTCTGAAATACAAAGCAAGTTAACTACTTCCAAGGTACAATGATTGTGCAGGCACTGCATAAGTATTCCCAGACAAAAGGAAAAAATTTGCCAGAAAGAAGCACAAAACACATATGGGACTTACAGACACCATGCAGGTCAAAAACCTGGCAACACAGTCATTGAATCCTACAGCTCCAAATCATTTTTTCTGAATGCAGATCCCACATCCAGAGCACAGGGGTATGAGGCCTGGGCTCCCAAGGCCTTGGGCAGCTCTACACCTGTGGTTTTGCAGGGTCTAACCCCCCATAATTGCCCTCATGGGCTGGGCTGGTGTTGAGCACCTGTAGCTTTTCCACAATGAGGGTGCAAACTGTTAGTGAGTCTATGAATCTGGCGTTTGCAGAATCGTGCCTTCCTGTATGGGGGTTCCAACCCTATATGTTCCTTCTGTACTGCCCTAGTAAAGGAGGCTCTGCCTCTTGGAAAGGTTTCAACCTGGACACCCAGGGTTTTCTGAACATACCCTGGAGTCTAGACAAAGGATCCCCAGCCTCTAGTTTTGTGCTCTGTGAACCTGCTGGCTTAACACTATGTGGAAGCCACGAAGGCTTGCAGCTTGCACCCTCTGAAGCAATGACCCAAGCTGTACAGGTGCATCTTTCAGCCATGGCTGGAGCTGGAGCTTCAGGAATGCAGCCAGCAGTGTCCTGAGGATGGACACAGCAGCAGGGCCATGGGGCTGGAGAAGGAAACCAGTCTTTTCTCCCAGGCATCAGGGCCTGTGACAGCAAGGGCTGCTGCAAAAGTCTCTGAAATGCCTTCAAGTCATTTTTAACACTGTATTGGATAATAGCACTGAACTTCATTTTATGCAAATTTCTGAAGCCTTCTTGAACTTTCCCACTGATAATCAACTTTTCTTTTTGACCAGTTGGCCAGGCCACAAACTTTCCAAACTTTTAAGCTCTCCTTCTCATTTAAATATAAGTTTCACCATGAGGTCATTTGTTTGGTCACATATAGGACCACAGGCTCTTTGACACAGACAGGACACCTCTTGAGCTTTGCTGCCTAAAATTTCATTCCACCAGATACACTCTAAATTATCACCCTGAAGTTCAAAGTTACACAGGTCTCTAGGTTAGAGGCATCATGCAGCAACGTTCTTTGCTAAGGAAAAAACTAGAGTGACCTTGGCTGCTGGTCCCAGAAAGCTCCTCATTTGCATGTGAGATCTTCTAAGCCTGGTGATCACTGTCCATCCTTCTGTCACCTTTTTAATTATAGCTATTTAACAAGTCTCTGCACTGGTCCAAACTTTTTCTCATCTTCCTGTCTCCTTCGAAGACCTCCAAACTCTCCAACCTCTGGCCATTACACACTTCTCAACCTGCTTCTACATTTTCAGCTGTCATTTCATGTGTCACAGCCTGACAATGTGGTAAAAGAAGAAAAGTCCATTTCAGGAGAAAAATTCATGCAGGCTTCAGACATTTGCCTGAAAAGAAGCTTAGTGCTGATCGCCAAGAAAATAGGGAAATGGCCTTGAAGGCATTTCATAGCTCCACTTCACAGCACTAATTTTCTGTATAATCAGAAAGAAAAGAGGTTGAACTGGCTCATGGCTCTGCAAGCTTTAAATAAATCATAGAGGCTTCTGCTTCTAGGAGGACTCAGGAAGTCTCCCAATCATACCAGAAGACCAAGCAGCAATGGGATGTTTTATGTGGCAGAAGTAGAAAAACAACAGAGAGAGGAAAAAGGTGCCACACGTTGCATAACAGGGTTATACAACCCTGTTATACAACCAGATTTCCTGAGAACTCACTATCACAAAGTCAGCATCAAGAAGATGTTGCTTAACCATTGGTGAAATATCTGCCCCCTACCACCCCCAACCCCCACTGTTTCCAGGCAGAAGCCTGAGGCAGAGTCAGACCCTCTTGGAAAACCTCTACTAGGGCAGTGCGGAAAAAATATATGGGCTTGGAGGCCCCACACAGGAGGTTTCCATCCTCAGACCCCAGATTCATAGACCCACCAACAGCTTGCACTCTCAGTGTGGAAAAGTTACAGCCATTCAACACCAGCCTAGCCCATGAGAGCAGCCATGGGGGCTACACCCTGCAAATCCGCAGGGGCACTGCCCTAGTAGAGGTTTCCAATGAGCCTCTGACTCTGCAGCAGGCTACTCCCCTTTTCTACTTCCCACCACCCTAACACCGCCCTACTGCCCGCCTACTCCTCACCACCCTCCCCACTTGTTTTCCCTTCCACCCCTGCCAACATCCCGTTTGTGATTAAATCACCTCCCACAAGGCCCCACCTACAACAGTCAGGAATACAATTCCCCATGAGTTTTTGTACCGAACACAACCAAACCATATTATTCTGACCTTGACACCCCCACATCTCATCGCCTTCTCACAGAGAAAAAAACAAACATGCCTTTTAAAAAGTTTCCAAAAGTCTTAATTCATTCCAGCAGTAACTCAAATGTAGTAAGATCAATTCTCATCCAAGACAAGGCTGCAATCCCTTCTGCCTATGACTACTTGAATGTGAAAGACAATTCTTTCCTTTCAGGTAACAATCATGGCACAGGCACTGGGTAAGCTTTCTCAATACAAAGGGAAGACTTTCCCAGAAAAATAACACAATTGAAACACAGGCCCAATGTGAGTCCAAAACCCAGCAGGACAGCATTCATTTATCAAGAGAACACACTATCACACAGACAGCATAAAGGAGATAGTATTTCACCATTTGTGAAGGATCTGCGCCCATCCACATGTTTCAACCCCACTCGTGCGATGTGTCCCCATTCTCACACATCCCCCTTCCAGCCCACATTCTTTACCATGATTAAATCACATTCTACCAAGCCCCACATTTAACGTTCCCCATTAAATTCCACATGAGTTTTGGTAGGGACACAGAGCCAGGAAATATTATTGTCCCCTTGGCCCTCCAAACTCATGTCCTTCTCATAATGCAAAATACAATGATGCATTCTTTAAGGTGCCCCAATGTCTGAACTCATTCCAGCGTTTACTCAAATGTCCATTGGTGAAGGATGCAACTCCACCCCTGCCTTTCAGCCCGAACCCCACCACCATCTCCCCAACCCTCCCCAACCCTCCCCAACCCCCAATACCGCCAAACCTCCCCACACCCCCCAAGCATCCACCCTCCACTCTCCACCATGAATAAATCACCTTCCACCAGCCACCAGATTTAATATTTCCCATTAAAATTCCACATGAGTTTTGGTAGAGACACAGAGCCAAAACATATAATTCTGTCTGTGGTCCCCCAAATCTCATGTCTTCCTCACATTGCAAAATGCAATGATACCTTCCCTGGAGTCTCCCAAATCTTAACTCATTCAAGCAGTAACTCAAATGTAGTAAGTTCAAGTCTCATCCAAGACAAGGCTGCAATCCCTTCTGCCTATGACTCCCTGAATGTAAAAGACCGTACTTTTCTTTCAAGTTCCAGTGATGGCACAGGCACTAGGTAAGATTTCTCAATACAAAGGGAAGATTTTCCCAGAAAAATAACACAATTGGGACACAGGCCCAATGTGAGTCCAAAACCCAGCAGGACAGCATTGATTTATCATGAGAACTCACTATCACACAGACTGCATTAAGGAGGTAATATTTCACCATTTGTGAAGGATCTGCCACCCATCCCCATGTTTCACCCTCACCCATACCATGAACCCCCATTCTCCCACATCCCCCTTCCAACACCCATTCTCTACCATGATTAAATCACCTTCTACCAAGACCCACATTTAACATTCCCCATTACAATACCACATGAGTTTTGGTAGGGACAAAGAGCCAAATAATATTATTATCCCTTGGCCCCCCAATCTCATGTCCTTCTCATACTGCAAAATACAATGATGCATTATCTAAGGTCCCTCAATGTCTGAACTCATTCCAGCATTTACTCAAATGTCCATTTCTGAAAAATCCACCCCCCACCCCTGCATTTCAGCTCAAACCCGACCACAATACCCCAACCATCCCCAAACCCCAATAGCCCCAAACCTCCCCACCACCCACAAGTTTCCACCCTCCACTCTCCACCATGATTAAATCACCATTCACCAGCCCCCATCTTTAACATTTCCCATTAAAATTCCACATGAGTTTTGGTAGAGACACAGGGCCAAAACATATTATGCTGTCACTGGTCTCCCAAATCTCATGTCTTCCTCACATTGCAAAATGCAATGATGCCTACCCTCGACTCTCCCAAATCTTAACTCATTCCAGCAGTAACTCCAATGCAGTAAGCTCAAGTCCCATCCAAGACAAGGCTTGAATCCCTTCTGCTTATGACTCCCTGAAGGTAAAAGAAAATTCTTCTCTTTCAAGTTACAATGACGGCACAGGCACTGGGTAAGCTTTCTCAATCCAAAGGGAAGATTTTCCCAGAAAAATAACCCAATTGGGACACAGGCCCAGTGTGAGTCCAAAACCCAGGACAACATTCACTTATCATGAGAACTCACTATCACACAGACTGCAATAAGGAGATAGTATTTCACCACTTGTGAAGGATCTGCTGCACATCCCTATGTTTCACCCCCACCCGTAAAATGGACCCCATTATCCCACATCTCCCTTCCAACCCCCATTATCTACCATGATGAAATCACCTTCTACCAAGCCCCACATTTAACATTCCCCATTACAATTATACATGAGTTTTGGTAGGGTCACAGGGCCCAATAATATTATTCTCCCCTTGGCCCCCCACTCTTATATCCATCTCATACCGCAAAATACAATGATGCATTATCTAAGGTCCCTCAATGTCTGAACTCATTCCAGCATTTACTCAAATGTCCATTTCTGAAAAATCCACCCCCCACCCCTGCATTTCAGCTCAAACCCGACCACAATACCCCAACCATCCCCAAACCCCAATAGCCCCAAACCTCCCCACCACCCACAAGTTTCCACCCTCCACTCTCCACCATGATTAAATCACCATTCACCAGCCCCCATCTTTAACATTTCCCATTAAAATTCCACATGAGTTTTGGTAGAGACACAGGGCCAAAACATATTATGCTGTCACTGGTCTCCCAAATCTCATGTCTTCCTCACATTGCAAAATGCAATGATGCCTACCCTCGACTCTCCCAAATCTTAACTCATTCCAGCAGTAACTCCAATGCAGTAAGCTCAAGTCCCATCCAAGACAAGGCTTGAATCCCTTCTGCTTATGACTCCCTGAAGGTAAAAGAAAATTCTTCTCTTTCAAGTTACAATGACGGCACAGGCACTGGGTAAGCTTTCTCAATCCAAAGGGAAGATTTTCCCAGAAAAATAACCCAATTGGGACTGTGAGTCCAAAACCCAGGACAACATTCACTTATCATGAGAACTCACTATCACACAGACTGCAATAAGGAGATAGTATTTCACCATTTGTGAAGGATCTGCTGCACATCCCTATGTTTCACCCCCACCCGTAAAATGGACCCCATTATCCCACATCTCCCTTCCAACCCCCATTATCTACCATGATGAAATCACCTTCTACCAAGCCCCACATTTAACATTCCCCATTACAATTATACATGAGTTTTGGTAGGGTCACAGGGCCCAATAATATTATTCTCCCCTTGGCCCCCCACTCTTATATCCATCTCATACCGCAAAATACAATGATGTGTTCTCTAAGATCCCCCAATGTCTGAACTCATTCCAGCATTTACTCAAATGTCAATTTGTGAAAGATCCACCCCTCACCCATGTCCTTCAGCCCCAACCCCACCACAATCCCCCAAAACCTCCCCAACCCCCAATACATACAACACTCCCCAACCACACCAAGCAGCCACCTTCCACTCTACACCATGATTAAATCACCTTCCACCAGCCCCCAAGTTCAACGTTTCCTGTTGAAATTCCACATGAATTTTGGTAGAGACACGGAGCCAAAATATATTATTCCATCCATGTTACCCCAAATCTCATATCTTCCTCATATTGCAAAATGCAATGACGCTTTCCCTAGAGTCTCCCAAATCTTAACTCATCCCGGTAGTAACGCAAATGTAGTAAGTTCAAGTCTCATCCAAGACAAGGCTTGAATCCCTTTTGCTTATGACTCCCTGAATGTAAAAGACAATTCTTTTCTTTCAAGTTACAATGATGGCACAGGCACTGGGTAAGCTTTCTCAATCCAAAGGGAAGATCTTCCCAGAAAAATAACACAATTGAGACACAGGCCCAATGTGAGTCCAAAACCCAGCAGGACAGCATTCATTTATCATGAGAACTCACTATCACACAGACTGCATTAAGGAGATAGTATTTCATCATTTGTGAAGGATCTGCCACCCACCCCATGTTTCACCCCCACCCGTACCATGAAGCCCCATTCTCCCACATCCCCCATCCAACCCCCATTCTCTACCACGATTAAATCACCTTCTACCAGGCAAAACATTTAACATTCCCCATTACAATTTCACATGAGTTTTGCTAGGGACACAGAGCCAAATAATATTATTCCCCTCTTGGCCCCCCAATCAAATGTACTTCTGATACTGCAAAATACAATGATGCGTTCTCTAAGGTCCCTCAATATCTGAACTCATTCCAGCATTTAATCAAACGTCCATTTGTGAAGGATAAACCCGCACCCCTGCCTTTCAGCCCCACCCCACCACAATCCCCCCAACCCTCCACAACCCCCAATAATTCCAACCTTCCCTCCACCCCAAGCATCCACCCTCCACTCTCCACCATGATTAAATCACCCTCCACCAGCCCCGACCTTTAACATTTCCCATTAAAATTTCACATGAGTTTTGGTAGAGACACTGAGCCAAAACATATTTTTCTGTCCCTGGTCCCCCAAATCTCATGTCTTCCTCACATTGCAAAATGCAGTGATGCCTTCCCTAGAGTCTCCCAAATCTTCACTCATTCCAGCAGTAACTCAAATGTAGTAAGTTCAAGTCTCATCCAAGACAAATCTACAATCCCTTCTGCCTATGACTCCCTGAATGTAAAAGACAATTCTTTTCTTTCAAGTTACAGTGATGGCACAGGCACTGGGTAAGCTTTCTCAATCCAAAGGGAAGCTTTTCCTAGAAAAATAACACAATAGGGACACAGGCGCAATGTGAGTCCAAAACCCAGCAGGACAGCATTCATTTATCATGAGAACTCACTATCACACAGACTGCAGTAAGGAGATAGTATTTCACCATTTGTGAAAGATCTGCCGCCCATCCCCATGTTTCACCCCCACCCATACCATGAAGCCCCACTCTCCCACATCCCCCCTCCAACCCACATTCTCTACCATGATTAAATCACCTTCTAACAAGCCCTACATTTAACATTCCCCATTACAATTCCACATGAGTTTTGGTAGGGACACAGAGCCAAATAATATTATTCTCCTCTTGCCCCCCTATCTCATGTCCTTCTCATGGTGCAAAATACAATGATGTGTAATCTAAGTTCCCCCAATGTCTGAACTCATTCCAGCATTTACTCAAATGCCCATTGGTGAAGGATCCACCCTCCACCCCCGTCTTTCAGACCCAACACCACCACAATCCCGCGAACCCTCCCCAACCCACAATACCCCAAAACCTCCCCACTCACCCCAAGCATCCACCCTCCACTGTGCACCATGATTAAATCACCTTCCAGCAGCCACCACTTTTAACATTTCCGATGAAAATTCCATATGAGTTTTGTTAGAGACACTGAGCCAATACATATTATTCTGTCCCTGGTCCCCCAAATCTCATGTCTTCCTCACATTGCAAAATTCAATGACGCCTTGCCTAGAGTCTCCCAAATCTTCACTAATCCCAGCAGTAACTCATATGCAGTAAGTTCAAGTCTCATCTAAGACAAGGCTTGAATCCCTTCTGCCTATGACTCCCTAAATGTAAAAGACAATACATTTCTTTCAAGTTCCGTTGATGGCACAGGCACTGGGTAAGCTTTCTCAAACCAAAGGGAAGATTTTCCCAGAAAAATAACACAAGTGAGACACAGGCACCATGTGATTCCAAAACCCAGCATGACGGCATTCGTTTATCACGAGAACTCACTATCACACAGACTGCATTAAGGAGATAGTATTTCACCATTTGTAAAGGATCTGCCACCCATCCCCATGATTCACACCCACCTGTACCGTGAACCCCCATTCTCCGACATCCCTCTTCCAACCCCCATTATCTACCATGACTAAACCACCTTCTACCAAGCCCCACATTTAACATTCCCCATTACAATTCCACATGAGTTTTAGTAGGGACACAGGGCCAAAAAATATTATTCTCCCTTTGGCCCCACAATCTCATGTCCTTCTCATAATGCAAAATACAATGATGCGTTATCTAACGTGCCCCAATGTCTGAACTCATTCCAGCATTTACTCAAATGCCCATTTGTGAAGGATCCAACACTCACCCCTGCCTTTCAGTCCCAACCCCACCACAATCCCCCCAACGATCTCCAATTCCCAATATATCCAACCCTCCCCACCACCCCCAAGCATACACCCTCCACTCTCCACCATGATTAAATCACCTTCCACCACTCCCCACTTTTAACGTATCTCATTAAAATTCCACATGAGTTTTGGTAGAGACACAGAGCCAAAACATATTTTCTGTCCCTGGTCCCCCAAATCTCACGTCTTCCTCACATTGCAAAATGCAGTGATGCCTTCCCTAGAGTCTCCCAAATCTTCACTCATTCCAGCAGTAACTCAAATGTAGGAAGTTCAAGTCTCATCCAAGATAAGGCTGCAATCCCTTCTGCCTAAGTCTCCCTGAATGTAAAAGACAATTCTTTTTTTTCAAGTTACAATGATGGCACAGGCAGTGGGTAAGCTTTCGCAATCCAAAGGGAAGATTTTCCCAGAAAAATAACAGAATTGGGACACAGGCCCAATGTGAGTCCAAAACCCAGCAGGACAGCCTTCAGTAATCATGAGAACTCACTGTCACACAGAGTTAAGGAGATAGTATTTCAGCATTTGTGAAGGCATCTACCGCCCATCTTCATGCTTCATCCCCACCTGCACAATGAATCCCCATTTTTCCACATCCCCCTTCCAACCCCCATTATCTACCATGATTAAATCACCTTCTGCCAAGCGCCACATTTAACATTACCCATTCCAATTCCACCTGAGTTTTGGTAGAGACACAGAGCCAAATAACATTATTGTCCTCTTGGCCCCCCAATCTCATGTCCTTCTCATACTGCAAAACACAATGATGCATTCTCTACGGTCCTACAATGTCTGAACTCATTCCAGCATTTTATCAAATGTCCATTTCTGAAAAATCCACCTGCCATCCCTGCCTTTCACCCTGAACCCCACCACAATACCCCCAACCCTCCCCAACCCTCAATACCCCCAACCCTCCCCACCACCCCCCAAGCATCCACCTTCCACTCTCCACCATGATTAAGTCACCTTCCACCAGCCCCCACTTTTGTCATTTCCTATTAAAATTCCACGTGAGTTTTGGTAGAAACACAGAGCCAAAACATGTTATTCTGTCCCTGGTCTCCCAAATCTCAGGTCTTCCGGACATTGGAAAATGCAATCATGCCTTCCCTAGAGTCCCGCAAATCTGAACTCATTCAAGCAGTAACTCAAATGTAGTAGGTTCAAGTCTCATCAAAGACAAGGCTGCAATCCCTACTGCCTATGACTCCCTGAATATAAAAGACAATACTTTTTTTTCAAGTTCCAGTGATGGCACAGGCACTGGGTAAGCTTTCTCAATCCAAAGGGAAGATTTTCCCAGAAAAATAAAACAGTTGGGACACAGGCCAAATGTGAGTCCCAAACCGAGCAGGACAGCATTCATTTTTCATGAGAACTCACTATCACACAGACTACATTAAGGAGATAGTATTTCACCATTTGTGAAGGATCTGCCAAGAATCCCCAGGTTTCACCCCACCTGGTACCATGAACCTCCATTGTCCCACATCCCTCTTCCAACCCCAATTCTCTACCATGATTAAATCACCTTCTACCAAGACCCACATTTAACATTCCCCATTACAATTCCACATGAGTTTTGGTAGGGACAAAGACCCAAACAATATTATTGTCTCTTGGCCCCCCAATCTCATGTCCTTCTCATACTGCGAATTACAATGATGCATTATCTAAAGTCCGCCAATGTCTGAACTCATTCTAGCATTTACTCAAATGTCTATTTCTGAAAAATCCACCCCCCACCCCTGCATTTCAGCTTCAATCCCACCACAATGCCCCCAACCCTCCCCAACCCCAATACCCCCAACCTGCCCCACCACCCCAAGCATCCACCTTCCACTCTCCACCATGATTAAATCACCTTCCACCAGCCCCCACCTGTAACATTTCCTGTTAAAATTCCACATGAGTTTTGGTAGAGACACAGAGCTAAAACATATTATTCTGACACTGGTCCCCCAAATCTCATGTCTTCCTCACATTGCAAAACGCAATGATGCCTACCCTAGGGTCTCCCACATATTAACTCATTTCAGCAGTAACTTAAATGCAGTAAGTTCAAGTCTCATCCAAGACAAGGCTGCAAGCCCTTCTGCCTATAACTCCCTGAAGGTAAAAGAAAATTCTCTTTCAAGTTACAATCATGGCACAGGCACTGGGTAATATTTCTCAATCCAAAGGGAAGATTTTTCCAGAAAAATAACACAATTGGGACACAGTCCCAGTGTGAGTCCAAAACCCAGGAGGACAGCATTCATTTATCATGAGAACTCAGTATCACAGAGAGTGCATTAAGGATATAGTATTTCACCATTTGTGAAGGATCTGCCGCACATCCCTATGTTTCACCCCCACCAGTAAAATGAACCCCATGCTCCGACATCCCCCTTCCAACCCCCATTCTCTATCATGATGAAATCACCTTCTAACAAGCCCCACATTTAACATTCCCCATTACAATTATACATGAGTTTTGGTAGGGTCACAGAGCCAAATAATATTATTCTCCCCTTGGCTCCCCACTCTCATGTCCATCTCATCCTGCAGAATAAAATGATGCATTCTCTAAGTACCCCCAATGTCTGAACACATTCCAGCATTTAATCAAATGTCAGTTTGTGAACGATCCACTGTTCACCCCTGCCTTTCAGCCCCAACCCAACCACAATCCCCTAAAACCTCCCCAGCCCCCAAATACATCCAATACTCCCCACCCACACCAAGCATCCATCCTCCACTCTCCAACATGATTAAATCACTTTCCACCAGTCCCCAATTTTAACAATTCCCATTAAAATTCCACACTAGTTTTGGTAGAGACACAGAGCCAAAACATATTTTTCTGTCCCTGGTCCCCCAAATCTCATGTCTTCCTCACATTGCAAAATGCAATGATGCCTTCCCTAGAGTCTCCCAAATCTTCACTCATTCCAGCAGTAATGCAAATGTAGGAAGTTCAAGTCTCATCCAAGACAAGGCTGCAATCCCTTCTGCCTATGTCTCCCTGAATGCAAACGACAATTCTTTTCTTTCAAGTTACAATGATGGCACAGGCAGTGGGTAATCTTTCACAATCGAAAGGGAAGATTTTCCCAGAAAAATAACACAATTGGGACACAGGCCCAATGTGATTCCAAAACCCACCACGACAGCATTCATTTATCATGAGAACTCACTATCACACAGACCGCATCAAGGAGGTAGTATTTCACCATTTGTAAAGGCTCTGCCGCCCATCCCCACGATACACCCCCCCGTACCGTGAACCCCCATTCTCCAACATCCCCCATCCAACCCCCATTCTCTACCATGATTAAATCACCTTCTGCCAAGCCCCACATTTAACATTACCCATTATAATTCCACCTGAGTTTTGGTAGGGACACAGAGCCAAATAATATTATTGTCCTCTTGGCCCCCCAATCTCATGTCCTTCTCATACTGCAAAACACAATGATGCATTCTCTAAGGTCCCCCAATGTCTGAACTCATTCCAGCATTTAATCAAATGTCCATTTCTGAAAAACCAACCCGCCACTCCTACCTTTCATCCCAAACCCCACCACAATACCCCCAACCCTCCCCAACCCCCAATACCCCAACCTTTCCCACCACTCCCCAAGCATCCACCTTCCACTCTCCACCATGATTAAGTCACCTTCCACCAGCCCCACCTTTGTCATCTCCCATTAAAATTCCATGTGAGTTTTGGTAGAAACACAGAGCCAAAACATGTTATTCTGTCCCTGGTCTCCCAAATCTCATGTCTTCCGGACATTGGAAAATGCAATGATGCCTTCCTTAGAGTCTCCCGAATCGTAACTCATTCCAGCAGTAACTCAAATCTAGTAAGTTTAAGTCTCATCCAAGACAAGGCTGCAATCCCTTATGTATAGGACTCCCTGAATGTAAAAGACAATTCTTCTCTTTCAAGTTACAATGATGGCACAGGCACTGGGTAAGCTTTCTCAATCCAAAGGGAAGGTTTTCCAACAAAAATAATGCAACTGGGACACAGGCACATTGTGAGTGCAAAACCCAGCAGGAAAGCATTCATTTTTCATGAGAACTCACTATCACACAGACTGCATTAAGGAGATACTATCTCAATGTTCATGAAGGTACTGTTGCCAATCCCCATGATTCACCCCCACCCGTGCCATGAACCCCCGTTCTCCCACATCCCCCTTCCAACCCCCATTCTCTACCATGATTAAACCACCATCTACCAAGCCCCACATTGAACATTCCCCATTACAATTCCACATGAGTTTTGGTAGGGACAATGGGCCAGATAGTATTATTGTCCCTTGGCCCCCCAATCTCATGTCCTTCTCATACTGCAAAATACAATGATGCATTGTCTAAGTTCCCCCAATGTCTGAACTCATTCCAGCATTTACTCAAATGTCCAATTCTGAAAAATCCACCCCCCATCCATGCATTTCAGCTCGAACCCCAATCGACAATAACTCCAATCCCCCCCAAACCCCAGTACACCTAACCCTCCCCGCCACCCTCTGCTCTCCACCATGATTAAATCACCTTCCACCAGCCCCCACCTGTAACATTTCCTGTTAAAATTCCACATGAGTTTTGGTAGAGACACAGAGCCAAAACATATTATTCTGTCACTGGTCCCCCAAATCTCATTTCTTCCTCACATTGCAAAATGCAATGATGTCTACCCTAGAGTCTCCCACATCTTAACTCATTCCAGCAGTAACTCAAATGCAGTAAGTTCAAGTCTCATCCAAGACAAGGCTGCAATCCCTTCTGCCTATGACTCCCTGAAGGTAAAAGAAAATTCTTTTATTTCAAGTTTACAATGACGGCAAACGCACTGGGTATGCTTTCTCAATCCATAGGGAATATTTTGCCAGAAAAATAACACAATTTGGACACAGTCCCAGTGTGAGTCCAAAACCCAGGAAGACAGCATTCATTTATCATGAGAACTCACTATCACACAGACTGCATTAAGGAGATAGTATTTCACCATTCGTGAAGGATCTGCCGCACATCCCTATGTTTCATCCCCACCCGTAAAATGAACCGCATGCTCCCACATTCCCCTTCCAACCCCCATTCTCTACCATGATGAAATCGCCTTCTACCAAGCACCACATTTAACATTCCCCATTACGATAATACATGAGTTTTGGTAGGGTCACAGAGCCAAATAATATTATTGTCCTCTTGGCCCCCCAATCTCATGTCCTCATACTGCAAAATACAATGATGCATTCTCTAAGATCCCCCAATGTCTGAACTCATTCCAGCATTTACTCAAATGTCCATTTCTGAAGGATCCACCCCCCACCACGGTCTTTCAGCCCCAAACCAACCACAATACCCCCAACCCTCCCCAACCAATACTCCCAAACCTCGCCACCCTCCAGAAGCATCCACCCTCCAATCTCCAACATGATTAAATCACCTTCCACCAGGCCCCACTTTTAACATTTCCCATTAAAATTCCACATGAGTTTTGGTAGAGACACAGAGCCAAAACATATGCTCCTGTCCCTGGTCCCCCAAATCTCATGTCTTCCTCACATTGCAAAATGCAATGATGTTTTCCCCTAGAGTCTCCCATATCTTAACTCATTCAACCAGTAACTCAAATGTAGTAAGTTCAAGTCTCATCCAAGACAAGGATGCAATCCCTTCTGCCTATGACTCCCTGAATGTAAAAGAGAATACTTTTCTTTCAAGTTCCAGTGATGGCACAGGTGCTGGGTAAGCTGTCTTAATCCAAAGGGAAGATTTTCCCAGAAAAATAAAGAATTGGGACACAGGCCCAATGTGAGTCCAAAACCCAGCAGGACAGCATTCATTTATCATGAGAACTCACTATCACACAGATTGCATTAAGGAGATAGCATTTCACCATTTGTGAAGGATCTGCCACCCATCCCCATATTTCACCCCCACTCGTACCATGGACCCCCATTCTCCCACATCCCCCTTCCAACCCCCATTCTCTACCATGATTAAATCACCTTCTAACAAGCCACACATTTAACATTCCCTATTACAATTCCACTTGAGTTTTAGTAGGGACAAACAGCCAAATAATATTATTCTTCCATTGGCACCTAATCAAATGTCCTTCTCATACTGCAAAATAGAATGATGCATTCTCTATGGTCCCCCAATGTCTGAACTCATTACAGCATTCACTCAAATGTCCATTTGTGAAGGATGCAACCCCACCCCTGCCTTTCAGCCTGAACCTCACCACCATCCTGCCAACCCTCCCCAACCCCCAATAACGCCAAACCTCCCCACACCCCGGAAGCCTCCACCCTCCACTCTCCACCATGATTAAATCACCTTCCACCAGCCCCCACCTTTAACATTTCCCATTAAAATTCCACATGAGTTTTGGTAGAGACACAGAGCCAAAACATATTATTCTGTCACTGGTCCCCCAAATCTCATGTCTTCCTCACATTGCAAAATGCAATGATACCTTCCCTAGAGTCTGCAAATCTTAACTCATTCCAGCGGTAACTCAAATGTAGTAAGTTCAAGTCTTATACGAGACAAGTCAACAATCCTTTCTGCCTATGACTCCCTGAATGTAAAAGACAATTCTTTTCTTTCAAGTTACAATGATGGTACAGGCACTGGGTAAGCTTTCTCAATCCAACGGGAAGATTTTGTCCAGAAAAATAACACAATTGGGACACAGGCCCAATGTGAGTCCAAAACCCACCAGGACAGCATTCATTTATCATGAGAACTCACTATCACACAGACTGCAGTAAAGAGATAGTATTTCACCATTTGTGAAAGATCTGCCGCCCATCCCCACGATTCACCCACCAACCGTACCATGAAGCCCCACTCTCCTACATCCCCCCTGCAACCCACATTCTCTACCATGATTAAATAACCTTCCAACAAGCCCCACATTTAACATTCACCATTACAATTCCACATGAGTTTTGGTAGGGACACAGAGCCAAATAATATTATTCTCCCCTTGCCCCCCAATCTCATGTCCTTCTCATGCTGCAAAATACAATGATGCGTTCTCTAAGTTCCCCCAATGTCTGAACTCACTGCAGCATTTACTCAAATGTCCATTGGTGAAGGATCCACCCTCCACCCCTGTCTTTCAGAACCAACAACACCACAATCCACCCAACCCTAGCCAAACCTCTATACCCCGAAACATCCCCACTCCCCCCAAGCATCCACCCTCCACTCTCCACCATGAATAAATCACCTTCCACCAGCCACCACTTTTAACATTTCCCATTAAAATTCCACATGAGTTTTGGTGGAGACACAGAGCCAAAACATATTATTCTGTCACTGGTCCCCCAAATCTCATGTCTTCCTCACATTGCAAAATGCAATGATGACTTCCCTAGAGACTCCCAAATCCTAACTCATTCCAGCAGTAACTCAAATGTAGTAAGTTCAAGTCTCATCCAAGACAAGGCTGCAATCCCTTCTGCCTATGTCTCCCTGAATGTAAAAGAAAATTCTTTTCTTTCAAGTCACAATGATGGCACAGGCACTGGGTAAGCTGTCTGAATCCAAAGGGAAGATTTTCTCAGAATAATAACACAATTGGGACACAGGCCCAATGTGATTCCAAAACCAACCACGACAGCATTCATTTATCATGAGAACTCATTATCACACAGACTGCATTAATGAGATAGTATTTCACTATTTGTAAAGGATCTGCCGCCCATCCCCATGATACACCCCCATCCGTACCATGAACCCCCATTCTCCAGCATCCCCCTTCCAACCCCCATTCTCTACCATGATTAAATCACCTTCTGCCAAGCCCCACATTTAACATTAACCATTACAATTCCACCTGAGTTTTGGTAGGGACAAAGAGCCAAATAATATTATTGTCCTCTTGGCCCCCCAATCTCATGTCCTCATACTGCAAAACACAATGATGCATTCTCTAAGGTCCCCCAATGTCTGAACTCATTCCAGCATTTAATCAAATGTCCATTTCTGAAAAATCCACCCACCACCCATGCCTTTCACCCCAAACCCCACCACAATACTCCCAACTGTCCCCAACCCCCAATACCCCCAACCCTCCCAACCACCCCCCAAGCATCCACCTTCCACTCTCCACCCTGATTAAGTCACCTTCCACCAGCCCCCACCTTTGTCATTTCCCATTAAAATTCCACATGAGTTTTGGTAGAAACACAGAGCCAAAACATGTTATTCTGTCCCTGGTCTCCCAAATCTCATGTCTTCCGGACATTGGAAAATGCAATGATGCCCTCCTTAGAGTCTCCCAAATCTTAACTCATTTCAGCAGTAACTCAAATGTAGTAAGTTTAAGTCTCATCCAAGTCAAGGCTGCAATCCCTTATATCTAGGACTCCCTGAATGTAAAAGAGAATTCTTTTCTTTCAAGTTACAATGAAGGCACAGGCACTGGGTAAGTTTTCTCAATCCAAAGGGAAGATTTTCCCACAAAAATAACACAATTGGGACACAGGTACATTGTGAGTGCAAAACCCAGCAGGACAGCAATCATTTATCATGAGAACTCACTGTCACAGAGACTGCATTAAGGAGATAGTATCTCACTGTTCGTGAAGGTACTGTTGCCCATCCCCATGATTCACCCCCAGTCGAACCATGAATCAACATTCTCCCACATCCCCCTTCCAACCCCCATTCTCTACCATGATTAAATCACCTTCTACCAAGCCCCACATTTAACATTCTCCATTACAATTCCACATGAGCTTTGGTATGGTCACAGGGCAAAATAATATTATTCTCCCCTTGGTCCCCCAATCTCATGTCCTTCTCATACCGCAAAATACAATGATGCGTTATCTAAAGTCCCCCTTGGAATGTCTGAACTCATTCCAGCATTTACTCAAATGTCCATTTCTGAAGGATTCACCACCCACCGCTGCCGTTCAGCCCCAACCCAACCACAGTCCACCCAACCCACCCCAATTGACAATACCCCCAAACCTCCCCACCCCCCACAAGCATCCACCCTCCAATGTCCAAAATGATTAAATCACTTTCCACTAGGCGCCACTTTTAACATTTCCCATTAAAATTCCACATGAGTTTTGGTAGAGACACAGAGCCAAAACAAATTTTTCTATCCCTCATCCCCCAAATCTCATGTCTTCCTCACATTGCAACATGCAATGATGCCATCCCCAGAGTCTCCCAAATCTTAACTCATTCAAGCAGTAACTCAAATGTAGTAAGTTCAAATCTCATCCAAGACAAGACTGCAATCCTTTCTGCCTATGACTCCCTGAATGTAAAAGACAATACCTTTCTTTGAAGTTCCAGTGATGGCACAGGCACTGGGTAAGCTTTCTCAATCCAAAGGGAAGATTTTCCCAGAAAAATAACAGAATTGGGACACAGGCCCAATGTGAGTCCAAAACCCAGCAGGACAGTATTCATTTATCATGGGAACTCACTATCACACAGACTGCATTAAGGACATAGTATTTCATCATTTGTGAAGCATATGTCACCCATCCCCACGTTTCACCCCGACCTGTACCATGCACCCCCATTCTCCCACATCCCCCTTCCAACCCCCATTCTCTACCATGATTAAATCACCTTCTACCAAGACCTACATTTATCATTCCCCATTACAATTCCACATGAGTTTTGGTAGGGACAAAGAGCCCAATAATATTGTCCCTTGGCGGCTGCAATCTCATCTCTTTCTCATACTGCAAAATACAATGATGCATTATCTAAGATCCCCCAATGTCTGAACTCATTCCAGCATTTACTCAAATGTCCACTTCTTAAAAATCCACCCCCCACACCTGCATTTCAGCTCGAACCCCACCACAATACCCCCAACCCTCCCCAAACCACAATACCTCCAACTCTCCCCACCACCCCAAAGCATCCACTTTCCACTCTTCACCATGATTAAATCACCTTCCACCAGCCCCCACCTTTAACATTTCCCATTAAAATTCCACATGAGTTTTGGCAGAGACAAAGAGCCAAAACATATTATTCTGTCACTGGTCCCCCAAATCTCATGTTTTCCTCACATTGCAAAATGCAATGATGGCTACCCTAGAGTCTCCCACATCTTAACTCATTACAGCAGTATCTCAAATGCAGTAAGTTCAAGTCTCATCCAGTACAAGGCTGCAATCCCTTCTGCCTATGACACCCTGAAGGTAAAAGAAAATTCTTTTCTTTCAAGTTACAATGACAGCAAAGGCACTGGGTAAGCTTTCCAAAGTAAAGGGAAGATTTTCCCAGAAAGATAACACAATTGGGACACAGTCGCAGTGTGAGTCCAAAACCCAGGAGGACAGCATTCATTTATCATGAGAACTCAGTATCACACAGAGTGCATTAAGAAGATAGTATTTCACCATTTGTGAAGGATCTGCTGCACATACCTATGTTTCACCCCTAACCCGTAACATGAACCCCATGCTCCCGCATCGCCCTTCCAAGCCGCATTCTCTACCATGATGACGTCACCTTCAACCAAGCCCCACATTTAACATTCCCCATTACAATTATAAATGAGTTTTGGTAGGGTCACAGAGCCAAATAATATTATTCTCCCCTTGACCCCCCACTCTCATGTCCATCTCATACAGCAAAATACAATGGTGCATTCTCTAAGATCCCCCAGTTTCTGAACTCATGCCAGCATTTACTCAAATGTCAGTTTGTGAAAGATCCACCCCCACCCCTGCCTTTCAGCCCCAACGCAACCACAATCCCCCCAAAACCTCCCCAACCCCCAATATATCCAAAAGTCCCCACCCACAGCAAGCATCCACCCTCCACTCTCCAACAGGATTAAATCACCTTCCACCAGTCCCCACTTTTAACATTTCCCATTAAAATTCCACATGAGTTTTGGTATAGACACAGAGCCAAAACATATTTTTCTGTCCCTGGTCCCCCAAATCTCATGTCTTCCTCACATTGCAAAATGTAATGATGCCTTCCTTACAGCCTCCCAAATCTTCACTCATTCCACCAATAACTCAAATGTAGTTAGATTAAGTCTCATTCAAGAGAAGGCTGCAATCCCTTCTGCCTATGACTCCCGAATGTAAAAGAGAATACTTTTCTTTCAAGTTCCAGTGATGGCACAGGCACTGGGTAAGCTTTCTCAATACAAAGGGAAGTTTTCCCAGAAAAATAACACAATCGGGACACAGGCAAAGTGTGAGTCCAAAGCCCAGCAGGACAGCATTCATTTATCATGAAAACTCACTATCACACAGACTGCATTAAGGAGATAGTATTTCACCGTTTGTGAAGGATCTGCCACCCATACCCATGTTTCAACCCCACCCGTACCATGAAACCCAATTCTACCACATCCCCCTTCCAACTCCCATTCTCTACCATGATTAGATCACCTTCTACCATGACCCACATTTAACATTCTCCATTACAATTCCATATGAGTTTTGGTAGGGACACAGAGCCAAGTAATATTTTTGTCCCTTGGCCCCCCAATCTCATGTCCTTCTCATACTGCAAAATACAATGATGCATTATCTAAGTTTCCCTAATGCCTGAACTCATTCCAGCATATACTCAAATGTCCATTTGTGAAATATGCACCCCCCACCCCTGCATTTTAGTTGGAACCCCAACACAATACCCCAATCCTTCCAAAACCCCAATACCCCCAACCCTCCCCACCACCCCCAAGCATCCACCCTCGATTCTCCACCATGATTAAATCACCTTCCACCAGCCCCCACCTTTAAGATTTTCCACTAAAATTACACATGAATTTTGGTAGAGACACAGAGCCAAAACATATTATTCTGTCACTGGTCCCCTTAATCTCATGTCTTCCGCACATTGCAAAATGCAATGATGCCTTCTCGAGAGTCTACCAAATCCTCACTCATTCCAGCAGTAACTCAAACGTGGTAAGTTCAAGTCTCATCCAAGAGAAGGCTGCAAACCCTTCTGCCTATGACTCCCTGAATGTCAAAGAGAATTCTTTCCTTTCAAGTTACAATGATGGCACAGGCAGCAGGTAAGCTTTCGGAATACAAAGGGAAGATTTTCCAAGAAAAAAAACACAATTGGGACACAGGCACAATGGGATTCCAAAACCCAGCACGATGGCATTCATTTATCATGAGAACTCACTATCACACAGACTGCAGTAAGGAGATAGTATTTCACCATTTGTAAAGGATCTGCCGCCCATCCCCATGATACACGCCCATCAGTACCATGAACCACCATTCTCTCACAACCCCCTTCCAACCCCCATTCCCTACTATAATTAAATCACCTTCTGCCAAGACCCACATATAACATTATCCATTACAATTCCACCTGAGTTTTGGTGGGGACAAAGAGCCAAATAATATTATTGTCCTCTTGGCCCCCCAATCTCATGTCCTTCTCATACTGCAAAACACAATGATGCATTCTCTAAGGTCCTCCAATGCCTGAACACATTCCAACATTTAATCAAATGTTCATTTCTCAAAAATCCACCCGCCACCCGTGCCTTTCACCCCGAACCCCACCACAATACCCCCAAACCTTCCCAACCCCCAATACCCCCAACCCTTCCCACCAACTCCCAAGCATCCACATTCCACTCTCCACCATGATTACATCACCTTCCACCAGCCCCCACCTTTGTCATTTCCCTTTAAAATTAGACGAGAGTTTTGGTAGAAACACAGAGCCAAAACATGTTATTCTGTCCCTGGTCTCCCAAGTCTCATGTCTTCCGGACATTGGAAAATGCAATGATGCCTTACTTAGAGTCTCCGAAATCTTAACTCATTCCAGCAGTAACTCAAATGTAGTAAGTTTAAGTCTCATCCAAGACAAGGCTGCAATCTCTTATGTCTAGGACTCCCTGAATGTACAAGACAATTCTTTTCTTTCAAGTTAATGATGGCACAGGCACTGGGTAAGCTTTCTCAATCCAAACGGAAGATTTTCCCACAAAAATAACACAATTGGGACACAGGTACATTGTGAGTCCAAAACCCAGCAAGACAGCATTCATTTATCATGAGAACTCACTATCACACAGACTGCATTAAGGAGATAGTATCTCACTGTTTGTGAAGGTACTATTGCCCATCCCCATGATTCATCAACACCCGTACCATGAACCCCCTGTCTCCCAAACCCCTTTCCAACCCCCATTCTCTGCCATGATTAAACCACCTTCTACCAAGCCCCACATCTAACAATCTCCATTAAAATTCCACAGGAGCCTTGGTAGGGTCTCAGGGCCAAATAATATTATTCTCCCCTTGGCCCTCCAATCTCATGTCCTTCTTATACTGCAAAATACAATGATACTTTATCTAAGGTCCCCCAATGTCTGAACTCATTCCAGCATTTACTCAAATGTCCATCTCTGAAGGATCCACCCCCCACCCCTGCCATTCATCCCCAACCCAACCACACTCCCCCCAACCCTCCCCACCCGCCAATACCCCCAAATCTCCCCACCCCCCAGAAGCATCCACCCTCCAATCTCCAACATGATTAAATCACTTTCCACCAGGCGCCACCTTTAACATTTCCCATTAAAATTCCACATGAGTTTTGGTAGAGACACTGAGCCAAAACATATTCTCCTGTCCCTGGTCCCCCAAATCTCATGTCTTCCTCACATTGCAAACTGTAATGATGCCTTCCCCAGAGTCTCCCAAATCTTAACTCATTCAAGCAGTAACTCAAATGTAGTAAGTTCAAATCTCATCCAAGACAAGACTGCAATCCCTTCTGCCTATGACTCCCTGAATGTAAAAGATAATACCTTTCTTTCAAGTTGCAGTGATGGCACAGGCACTGGGTAAGCTTTCTCAATCCAAAGGGAAGATTTTCCCAGAAAAATAACAGAATTGGGACAAAGGCCCAATGTGAGTTCAAAACCCAGCAGGACAGCATTCATTTATCATGAGAACTCACTATCACACAGACTGCATTAAGGAGTTAGTATTTCATCATTTGTGAAGCATATGCCACCCATCCCCACGTTTCACCCCCACTGGTACCATGAACCCCCATTCTCCCACATCCCCCTTCCAACCCCCATTCTCTACCATGATTAAATCACCTTCTACCAAGACCTACATTGAACATTCCTCATTACAATTCCACAAGAGTTTTGGTAGAGACAAAGAGCCCAATAATATTACTGTCCCTTGGCCCCTGCAATCTCATCTCTTTCACATACTGCAAAATACAATGATGCATTATCTAAGGTCCCTCAATGTCTGAACTCATTCCAGCATTTATTCAAATGTCCATTTCTGAAAAATCCACCCCCCAATCCTGCATTACAGCTCAAACCCCACCACAATACCCCCAACACTACCCAAACCACAATAACCCCAACTCTCCCCACCACCCCAAAGCATCCACCTTCCACTGTCCACCATGATTAAATCACCTTCCACCAGCCCCCACCTTTAACATTTCCCATTAAAATTCCACATGAATTTTGGTAGAGGCAAAGAGCCAAAACATATTATTCTGTCACTGGTCCCCCAAATCTCATGTTTTCCTCACATTGCAAAATGCAATGATGTGTACCCTAGAGTCTCCCACATCTTAACTCATTCCAGCAGTAACTCAAATGCAGTAAGTTTAAGTCTCATCCAGTACAAGGCTGCAATCCCTTCTGCCTATGACACCCTGAAGGTAAAAGAAAATTCTTTTCTTTCAAGTTACAATGACGGCAAAGGCACAGAGTAAGCTTTCCAAACCAAAGAAAAGATTTTCCCAGAAAAATAACACAATTGGGACACAGTCCCAGTGTGAATCCAAAACCCAGGAGGACAGCATTCATTTATCATGAGAACTCACTACCACACAGAGTGCATTAAGGAGATAGAATTTGACCATTTGTGAAGGATTTGCCTCACATCCCCACGTTTCACCCCCACCCGAACCATGAAGCCCCATTCTCCCACATCCCCCCTGCAACCCACATTCTCTACCATGATTAAATCACCTTCTAACAAGCCCCACATTTAACATTCCCCATTACATTTCCACATGAGTTTTGGTAAGGACACAGAGCCAAATAGTATTATTCTCCCCTTGCCCCACAATCTCATGTCCTTCTCATGCAGCAAAATAAAATGATGCATTCTCTAAGTTCCCCCAATATCTGAACTAATTCCAGCATTTACTCAAATGTGCATTCGTGAAGGATTCACCCTCCACCCCAGTCATTCAGACCCAACACCACCACAATATCCCCTACCCTCCCCAACCTCCATACCCCAAAACCTCCCCACTCCCCCCAAGCATCCACCCTCCACTCTCCACCATGAAGAAATCATCTTCCACCAGCCCCCACTTTTAACATTTCCCATTAAAATTTCACATGAATTTTGGTAGAGACACAGAGCCAAAACATGTTATTCTGTCCCTGGTCCCCCAAATCTCGTGTCTTCCTCACACTGCAAAATGCAATGATGCATTCCCTAGATTCTACCAAATCATCACTCATTCCAGCAGTAACTCAAATGTAGTAAGTTCAAGTCTCATCCAAGACAAGGCTTGAATTCCTTCAGCCTATGACTCCCTGAATGTAAAAGACAATACTTTTATTTCAAGTTCCAGGGATGGCACAGTCAGTGGGTAAGCTGTCTCAATCCAAAGGGAAGACTTTCCCAGAAAAAAAATACAATTGGGACACAGGCCGAATGTGATTCCAAAACCCACCACGACAGCATTCATTTATCATGAGAACTCACTATAACACAGACTGCAGTAAGGAGATAGTATTTCACCATTTGTAAAGGATCTGCTGCCCATACCCATGATACACCCCCAACCATACCATGAACCCCTATTCTCCAACATCCCGTTTCCACACCCCATTCTCTACCATGATTAAATCACCTTCTGCCAAGCCCCACATTTAACATTACCCATTACAATTCCACCTGAGTTTTGGTAGGGACACAGAGCCAAATAATATTATTGTCCTCTTGGCCCCCCAGTCTCATGTCCTTCTCATACTGCAAAACACAATGATGCATTCTCTAAGGTCCCCCAGTGTCTGAACTCATTCCAGCATTTAATCAAATATCCATTTCTGAAAAATTCAACCACCATCCCTGCCTTTCACCCCAAACCCCACCACAATACCCCCAACCCTCCCCAAACCCCAATACCCCCAACTCTTCCCACCACCCCCCAAGCATCCACCTTCCACTCTCCACCCTGATTAAGTCACCTTCCACCAGCCCCCAATTTTGTCATTTCCCGTTAAAATTCCACGTGAGTTTTGGTAGAAACACAGAGCCAAAACATGTTATTCTGTCCCTGGTCTCCCAAATCTCATGTCTTCCAGACATTGGAAAATGCAATGATGCCTTGCATGGAGTCTCCCAAATATTAACTCATTTCAGCAGTAACTCAAATATAGTAAGTTTAAGTCTCATCCAAGACAAGACTCAATCCCTTATGTCTATGACTCCCTGAATGTAAAAGACAATTCTTTTCTTTCAAGTGACAATGATGGCACAGGCACTGGGTAAGTTTTCTCAATCCAAAGGGAAGATTTTCCCACAAAAATAACACAATTGGGACAGAGGCACATTGAGAGTGCAAAACAGAGGAGGACAGCATTCATTTGTCATGAGAACTCACTATCACACAGACTGCATTAAGGAGATAGTATCTCACTGTTTCTTAAGGTACTGTTGCCCATCCCCATGATTCACCCCAACCCATACCATGAACCCCCATTTTCTTACACCCCCCTTCCAACTCCCATTCTCTACCATGATTAAGCCACCTTCTACCAAGCCCCACATTTGACATTCCCCAATACAATTCCACATGAGTTTTGGTAGGGACAAAGGGCCAAATAATATTATTCTCCCATTGGCCCCCCCAATCTCATGTCCTTCTCATACTGCAAAATACAATGATGCGTTATCTAAGGTCCCCCAATGTCTGAACACATTCCAGCGTTTACTTAAATGCCCATTTCTGAAGGATCCACCCCCAACCCCTGCCTTTCAGCCCCAACCCAACCACAATACCCCCAACCCTCCCCAACCCCCAATACCACCAAACCTCCCCACCTCCCACAAGCAACCACCCTCGACTCTCCAACATGATTAAATCACCTTCCACCAGGCCCCACTTTTAACATTTCCCATTAAAATTCCACAAGAGTTTTGGTAGAGACACAGAGCCGAAACATATTTCTCTGTCCCTGGTTCCCCAAATCTCATGTCTTCCTCACATTGCAAAATGCAATGATGCCTTCCCTAGAGTCTCCCAAATCTTAACTCATTCAAGCAGTAACTCAAATGTAGTAAGTTCAAGTCTCATCCAAGACAAGGCTGCAATCCCTTCTGCCTATGACTCCCTGAATGTAAAAGACAATACTTTTATTTCAAGTTGAACTGATGGCACAGGCACTGGGTAAGCTTTCTCAATCCAAAGGGAAGATTTTCCCAGAAAAATAACACAACTGGGACACAGGTCCAATGTGAGTCCAAAACCCAGCAGGACAGCATTCATTTATCATGAGAACCCACAGACTGCATTAAGAACATAGTATTTCCACCATTTGTGAAGGATCTGCCACCCATCCCAATGTTTCACCCCCAACCCGTACCATGAACCCCTATTCTCCCACATCTCCCTTCCAACCCCCATTCTCTACCATGATTAAATCACCTTCTATGAAGACCTACACTTAACATTCCCCATTAAAATTCCGCATGAGTTTTGGTAGGGACAAAGAGCCAAATAATATTATTGTCCCTTGGACCCCAATCTCATGTTCTTCTCATAGTGCAAAATACAATGATGTGTTATCTAAGGGGCCCCAATGTCTGAACTCATTCCAGCATTTAATCAAATGCTCATTTGTGAAGGATACACCACCCACCCCTGCCTTTCAGCCCCAACCACATCACAATCCCCCCAACCCTCCCCAATCCCCAATATATCCAACCCTCCCAACCACCCCCAAGCATGCACACTTCACCCTCCACCATGATTAAATCACCTTCCACCAGTCCCCACTTTTAACATATCCCATTAAAATTCCACAGGAGTTTTGGTAGAGACACAGATCCAAAACATATCTTTCTGTCCCTGGTCCCCCAAATTTCATGTCTCCCTCACATTGAAAAATGCAATGATGCCTTCCCTAGAGTCTCCCAAATCTTAACTCATTCCAGCAGTAACTCAAATGTAGTAAGTTCAAGTCTTATACAAGACAAGCCTACAATTCCTTCTGCTTATGACTCCCTGAATGTAAAAGACAATTCTTTTCTTCCAAGTTACAATGATGGCACAGGCACTGGGTAAGCTTTCTGAAAACAAAGGGAAGATTTTTAAAGAAAAATAACATAATTGGGACACAGACCAAATGTGAGCCCAATACCCAGTAGGACAGCATTCATTTATTATGAGAACTCACTATAACACAGATTGTAGTAAGGAGATAGTATTTCACCATTTGTGAAAGATCTGCCCCCCATACCCACGTTTCACCCCCACCGGTACCATGAAGCCCCACTCTCCCACATCCCCTCTGCAACCCACAATCTCTACCATAATTAAATCACCTTCTAATAAGCCGCACATTTAACATTCCCCATTACAATTGCACACGAGATTTGGTAGGGACACAGAGCCAAATAATATTGTTCTCCCCTTGACCCCCAATCTCATGTCCTTCTCATGCTGCAAAATACAATGATGAGTTCTCTAAGTTCCCCAGTATCTGAACTCATTCCAGCATGTACTCAAATGTCCATTCATGAAGGATCCACCCTCCACCCCTGTCTTTCAGACCCAACACCATCACAATCCCCTCAACCCTCCCCAACCCCGTATAGCCCAAAACCTCCCCACTCCCCACAAGCATCCACCCTCCACTCTCCACCATGAATAAGTCACCTTCCACCAGACCACAATTTTAACATTTCCCGTTAAAATTTCACATGAGTTTTGGTAGAGACACTGAGCCAAAACATATTATTCTGTGCCTGGTCCCCAAATCTCATGTCTTCCTCACATTGGAAAATGCAATGATGCCTTCCCTAGAGTCTCTCAAATCTTCACTCATTCCAGCAGTAACTCAAATGTAGTAAGTTCAAGTCCCATCCAAGACAAGGCTTGAATCCCTTCTGTCTATGACTCCCCGAATGCAAAAGACAGTACTTTTCTTTCAAGTTCCAGTGATGGCACAGTCAGTGGGTAAGTTGTCTGAATCCAAAGGGAAGATTTTCCCAGAAAAATAACACAATTGGGACACAGGCCCAATGTGATTCCAAAACCCACCACGACGGCATTCATTTATTATGGGAACTCACTATCACACAGACTGCATTAAGGAGATAGTATTTCACCACTTGTAAAGGATCTGCCGCCCATCCCCATGATACACCCCCATCCGTACCATGAACCCCCATTCTCCAGCATCCCCCTTCCAACCCCCATTCTCTACCATGATTAAATCACCTTCTGCCAAGTCCCACATTTAACATTACCCATTACAATTCCACCTGAGTTTTGGTAGGGACAAAGAGCCAAATAATATTATTGTCCTCTTGGCCCCCCAATCTCATGTCCTCATACTGCAAAACACAATGATGTATTCTCTAAGGTCCCCCAATGTCTGAACTCATTCCAGCATTTAATCAAATGTCCATTTCTGAAAAATCCACCTGCCGCCCATGCCTTTCACCCCAAACCCCACCACAATACTCCCAACCGTCCCCAACCCCCAATATCCCCAACCCTCCCAACCACCCCCTAAGCATCCACCTTCCACTCTCCACCATGATTAAGTCACCTTCCACCAGCCCCCAACTTTGTCATTTCCCGTTAAAATTACACGTGAGTTTTGGTAGAAACACAGAGCCAAAACATGTTATTCTGTCCCTGGTCTCCCAAATCTCATGTCTTCCGGACATTGGAAAATGCAGTGATGCCTTACTTAGAGTCTCCCAGATCTTAACTATTCCAGCAGTAACTCAAATGTAGTAAGTTCAAGTCTCATCCAAGACAAGGCTGCAATCCCTTATATCTAGGACTCCCTGAATGTAAAAGACAATTCTTTTCTTTCAAGTTACAATGATGGCACAGGCACTGGGTAAGTTTTCTCAATCCAAAGGGAAGATTTTCCCACAAAAATAACACAATTGGGACACAGATACATTGTGAGTGCAAAACCCAGCAAGACAGCATTCATTTATCATGAGAACTCACTATCACACAGACTGCATTAAGGAGATAGTATCTCACTGTTCGTGAAGGTACTGTTGCCCATCCCCATGATTCACCCCCACCTGAACCATGAACCAACATTCTCCCACATCCCCCTTCCAACCCCCATTCCCTACCATGATTAAATCACCTTTTACCAAGCCCCACATTTAACATTCCCCATTAAAATTCCACATGAGTTTTGGTAGGGACACAGAGCCAAATAATATTATTCTCCCCTTGGCCCCCCAATCTCATGTCCTTCTCATACTGCAAAACACAATGATGCATTATCTAAGGTTCCCCAACGTCTGAACTTATTCCAGCATTTACTCAAATGTCCATTTCTGAAGGATCCAAACCCCACCCCTGCCTTTCAGCCCCAAGCCAACCACAATCCCCCCAACCCTCCCCAAATCCCAATACCGACAAACCTCCTCACGCCCCACAAGCATCCACACTCCACTCTGCAACATGATTAAATCATCTTCCACCAGGCCCCAATTTTAACATTTTCCATTAAAATTACACATGAGTTTTGGTAGAGACACAGAGCCAAAGCATATTTTTCTGTCCCTGGTTCCCCAAATCTCATGTCTTCCTCACATTGCAAAATGGAATGATGCCTTTCCTAGAGTCTCCCAAATCTTAACTAATTGAAGCAGTAACTGAAATGTAGTAAGTTAAAGTCTCATCCAAGACAAGGCTGCAATCCCTTCTGCCTATGACTCCCTGAATGCAAAAGACAATACTTTTCTTTCAAGTTCCAGTGATGGCTCAGGCACTGGGTAAGCTTTCTCAATCCAAAGGGAAGGTTTTCCCAGAAAAATACCACAATTGGGAAACAGTCCCAGTGTGAGTGCAAAACCCAGGAGGACAGTATTCATTTATCATGAGAACTCACTATCACACAGAGTGCATTAAGGAGATAGTATTTCACCATCTGTGAAGGATCTGCTGCACATCCCTATGTTTCACCCCCACCCGTAAAATGAACCACATGCCCCCACATCCCCCTTCCATCCCCCATTCTCTACCATGATGAAATCACCTTCTACCAAGCGCAATATTTAACATTCCCCATTACAATTATACATGAGTTTTGGTAGGGTCACAGAGCCAAATAATATTATTCTCCCCTTGGCCCCCCACTCTCATGTCCATCTCATACTGCAAAATACAATGATGCGTTCTCTAAGATCCCCCAATGTCTGAACTCATTCCAGCATTTACTCAAATGTCCATTTGTGAAAGATCCACCCCCCACCCCTGCCTTTCAGCCACAACCCAACCACAATCCCTCCAAACCTCCCCAACCCCCAGTACATCCAACACTCCCCACCCACACCAAGCATGCACCCTCTACTCTCCAACAGGATTAAATCACCTTCCACCAGTCCCCACTTTGAACATTTCCCATTAAATTTCCACATGAGTTTTTGTAGAGACACAGAGCCAAAAAATATTTTTCTGCCCCTGGTCCCCCAAATCTCATGTCTTCCTCACATTGCAAAATGCAATGATGCCTTCCCTAGAGTCTCCGAAATCTTCACTCATTCCAGCAGTACTCAAATGTAGTAAGTTCAAGTCTCATCCAAGACAAGGCTGCAATCCCCTCTGCCTATGACTCCCTGAATGTAAAAGACAATTCTTTTCTTTCAAGTTGCAATGATGGCAGAGGCATTGGGTAAGCTTTCTCTATACAAAGGGAAGATTTTCCCAGAAAAATAACACAACTGGGACACAGGCCCAATGTGATTCCAAAACCCAGCACGACGACATTCATTTATCATGAGAACTCACTATCACACAGAATGTATTAAGGAGATAGTATTTCACCATTTGTAAAGGATTTGCCCCCCATCCCCATGATACATCCCCACCCGTACCATGAACCACCATTCTCCCACATCCACCTTCCAATCCCCATTCCCTACCATGATTAAACCAGCTTCTACCGAGACCCATATTTAACATTCCCCATTACAATTCCACATGAGTTGAGGTAGGGACAAAGAGCCAAATATTATTATTGTCCCTTGGCCCCCCCAATCTCATGTCCTTCTCATACTGCAAAATATAATGATGCATTATCTAAGGTCCCGCAATGTCTGAATTCATTCCAGCATTTACTCAAATGTCCATTTCTGAAAAACCCACCACCCACCCCTGCATTTCAGCTCAAACTCCACCACAATACCCCCAACCCTCCCCAAACCCCAATACCCCCAACCCTCATCACCACCCCCAAACATCCACCCTCCACTCTCCACCATGATTAAATCACCTTCCACCAGTCCCCGCTTTTAACATATACTATTAAAATTCCACAGGAGTTTTGGTAGAGACACAGAACCAAAATTTATCTTTCTGTCCCTGGTCCCCCAAATCTCATGTCTCCCTCACATTGCAAAATGCAATGATGCCTCCCCTAGAGTCTCCCAAATCTTAACTCATTCCAGCAGTAACTCAAATGTAGTAAGTTCAAGTCTTATACAAGACAAGCCTACAATCCCTTCTGCCTATGACTCCCTGAATGTAAAACACAATTCTTTTCTTTCAAGTTACAATGATGGCACAGGCACTGGGTAAGCTTTCTCAATACAAATGGAAGGACACAGGCCCAACGTGAGTCCAAAACTCAGCAGGACAGCATTCATTTATCATGAGAACTCACTATCACACAGACTGCAGTAAGGAGCTAGTATTTCACCATTTGTGAAAGATCTGCCCCCCCATACCCACGTTTCAACCCCACCCGTACCATGAAGCCCCACTCTCCCACATCCCCCCTACAACCCACATTCTCTACCATAATTAAATCATCTTCTCACAAGCCCAACACTTAACATTCCCCATTACAATTGCACACGAGATTTGGTAGGGACACAGAGCCAAATAATATTGTACTCCCCTTGCCCCCCAGTCTCATGTCCTTCTCATGCTGCAAAATACAATGATGAGTTCTCTAAGTTCCCCAATATCTGAACTCATTCCAGCATGTACTCAAATGTCCATTCATGAAGGATCCACCCTCCACCCCTGTCTTTCAGACCCAACACCATCACAATCCCCTCAACCCTCCCCAACCCCGTATAGCCCGAAACCTCCCCACTCCCCACAAGCATCCACCCTCCACTCTCCACCATGAATAAGTCACCTTCCACCAGACCACAATTTTAACATTTCCCGTTAAAATTTCACATGAGTTTTGGTAGAGACACTGAGCCAAAACATATTATTCTGTCCCTGGTCCCCAAATCTCATGTCTTCCTCACATTGGAAAATGCAATGATGCCTTCCCTAGAGTCTCCCAAATCTTCACTCATTCCAGCAGTAACGCAAATGTAGGAAGTTCAAGTCTCATCCAAGACAAGGCTGCAATCCCTTATATCTAGGACTCCCTGAATGTAAAAGACAATTCTTTTCTTTCAAGTTACAATGATGGCACAGGCACTGGGTTAAGTTTTCTCAATCCAAAGGGAAGATTTTCCCACAAAAATAACACAATTGGGACACACACACATTGTGAGTGCAAAACCCAGCAGGACAGCACTCATTTATCATGAGAACTCACTATCACACAGACTGCATTAAGGAGATAGTATCTCACTGTTCGTGAAGGTACTGTTGTCCATCCCCATGATTCACCCCCACTCGAACCATGAACCAACATTCTCCCACATCCCCCTTCCAACCCCCATTCTCTACCATGATTAAATCACCTTCTACCAAGCCCCACATTTAACATTCCCCATTAAAATTCCACATGAGTTTTGGTAGGGACACAGAACCAAATAATATTATTCTCCCCTTGGCCCCCCAATCTCATGTACTTCTCATACTGCAAAACACAATGATCCATTCTCTAAGGTCCCCCAATGTCTGAACTCATTCCAGCATTTAATCAAATGTCCATTTCTGAAGGATCCAAACCCCACCCCTGCCGTTCAGCCCCAACCCAACCACAATACCCCCAACCCTCCCCAAACCCCAATACTGACAAACCTCCCCACCTTCCACAAGTATCCACCCTCCACTCTCCAACATGATTAAATCACCTTCCACCAGGCCCCACTTTTAACATTTCCCATTAAAATTCCACATGAGTTTTGGTAGAGACACAGAACCAAAACATATTTTTCTGTCCCTGGTTCCCCAAATCTCATGTCTTCCTCACATTGCAAAATGCAGTGATGCCTTCCCTAGAGTCTCACAAATCTTAACTCATTCAAGCAGGAACTGAAATGTAGTAAGTTCAAGTCTCATCAAAGACAAGGCTGCAATCCCTTCTGCATATGACTCTCTGAATGCAAAAGACAATACTTTCCTTTCAAGTTCCAATGATGGCACAGGCACTGGGTAAGCTTTCTCAATCCAAAGGGAAGATTTTCTCAGAAAAATAACACAATTGGGATACAGCTCCATGGGAGTCTAAAACCCAGCAGGATAGCATTCATTTACATGAGAACTCAATATCACACAGACTGCATTAAGGAGATAGTATTGCAACATTTGTGAAGGATCTGCCACCCATCCCCATGTTTCACCCCCACCCATACCATGAACCCCCATTCTCCCACATCCCCCTTCCCACCTCCATTCTCTACAATGATTAAGTCACCTTCTAACAAGACCCGTATTTAACATTCCCCATTACAATTCCACATGAGTTTTGGTAGGGACAAAGAGCCAAATATTATTATTGTCCCTTGGCCCCCCGAATCTCGTGTCCTTCTCATACTGCAAAATACAATGATGCACTATCTAAGGTCCCGCAATGTCTGAACTCATTTCAGCAATTACTCAAATGACCATTTCTGAAAAATCCACCCCCCACCCCTGCATTTCAGCTCAAACCCGACCACAATACCACACCCATCCCCAAACCCCAATAGCCCCAAACCTCCCCACCACCCACAAGCTTCCACCCTCCACTCTCCACCATGATTAAACCACCTTCCACCAGTCCCCACCCTTAACATTTCCCATTAAAATTCCATATGCGTTTTGGTAGAGACACAGAGCCAAAACGTATTATTCTGTAACTGGTCCGCCAAATCTCATGTCTTCCTCAAATTGCAAAATGCAGTGATGCCTACCCTAGAGTCTCCCAAATCTTAACTCATTCCAGCAGTAACTCCAATGCAGTGAGTTCAAGTCTCATCCAAGACAAGGCTGCAATCCCTTCTGCCTATGACTCCCTGAAGGTAAAAGAAAATTCTTTTCTTTCAAGTTACAATGATGGCACAGGCACTGGGTAAGCTGTCTCAATCCAAGGGGAAGATTTTCCCAGAAAAATAACACAATTGGGACACAGGCCCAATGTGATTCCAAAACCCACCACGACCGCATTCATTTATTATGAGAACTCACTATCACGCAGACTACATTAAGCACACAGTATTTCACCATTTGTAAAGGATCTGCCGCCCATCCCTATGATACAGCCCCACCCATACCATGAACTCCCATTCTCCACCATCCCCCTTCCAACCCCCATTCTCTACCATGATTAAATCACCTTCTGTCAAGCCCCACATTTATCATTCCCCATTACAATTCCACATGAGTTTTGGTAGGGACACAGAGCCAAATAATATTATTGTCCCCTTGCCCCCCAATCTCATGTCGTTCTCATGTTGCAAAATACAATGATGCATTCTGTAAGTTCTCCCAATGTCTGAACTCATTCCAGCATTTAATCAAATGTCCATTGGTGAAGGATCCACCCTCCAGCCCTGTCTTTCAGACCCAACACCACCACAATCCCCAAACCCTCCCCCACCCCCTATACCCCGAAACCTCCCCACTCCCCCCAAGCGTCCACATTCCACTCTCCACCATGAATAAGTCACCTTCCACCAGCTACCACTTTTAACATTTCCCATTAAAATTCCACATGAGTTTTGGTAGAGACACTGAACCAAAACATATTCTGTCCCTGATCCCCCAAATCTCATGTCTTCCTCACATTGCAAAATGCAATGATGTATTCCCCAGATTCTCCCTTATCTTAACTCATTCAACCAGTAACTCAAATGTAGAAAGATCAAGTCTCATCCAAGAGAAGGATGCAATCCCTTCTGCCTATGACTCCCTGAATGTAAAAGAGAATACTTTTCTTTCAAGTTCCAGTCATGGCACAGGTACTGGGCAAGCTGTCTCAATCCAAAGGGAAGATTTTCCAGAAAGATGACACAATTGGGATGCACGCCCAATGTGAGTCCAAAACCCAGCAGGACAGCATTCATTTATCATGAGAACTCACTATCACACAGACTGCATTAAGGAGATAGTATTGCACTATTTGTGAAGGATCTGCTGCATATCCCTATGTTTCACATAGACCAGTAAAATGAACCCCAGGCTCCCACATCCCCCTTCCAACCCCCATTCTCTACCATGATGAAATCACCTTCTACCAAGCGCAATATTTAACATTCCCCATTACAATTATACATGAGTTTTGGTAGGGTCACAGAGCCAAATAATATTCTCCCCTTGGCCCCCCACTCTCATGTCCATCTCATACTGCAAAATACAATGATGCGTTCTCTAAGATCCCCCAATGTCTGAACTCATTCCAGCATTTACTCAAATGTCCATTTGTGAAAGATCCACCCCCCACCCCTGCCTTTCAGCCACAACCCAACCACAATCCCTCCAAACCTCCCCAACCCCCAGTACATCCAACACTCCCCACCCACACCAAGCATGCACCCTCTACTCTCCAACAGGATTAAATCACCTTCCACCAGTCCCCACTTTGAACATTTCCCATTAAATTTCCACATGAGTTTTTGTAGAGGCACAGAGCCAAAAAATATTTTTCTGCCCCTGGTCCCCCAAATCTCATGTCTTCCTCACATTGCAAAATGCAATGATGCCTTCCCTAGAGTCTCCGAAATCTTCACTCATTCCAGCAGTAACTCAAATGTAGTAAGTTCAAGTCTCATCCAAGACAAGGCTGAAATCCCTTCTGCCTATGACTCCCTGAATGTAAAGGACAATTCTTTTCTTTCACTTTACGATGATGGCACAGACACTGGGTAAGCTTTCTCAATACAAAGGGAACGTTTTCCCAGAAAAATAACACAATTGGGACACAGGCCCAATGTGATTCCAAAACCCAGTACAACGACGTTCATTTATCCAGCACGACGACATTCATTTATCATGAGAACTCACTATCACACAGACTGCATTAAGGAGATAGTATTTCACCATTTGTAAAGGATCTGCCACCCATCCCCATGATACACCCCCACCCATACCATGAACCACCATTCTCCCACATCCCTCTTCCAACCCCCATTCTCTACCATGATTAAGTCACCTTCTACCAAGACCTGTATTTAACATTCCCCATTACAGTTCCACATGAGTTTTGGTAGGGACAAAGAGCCAAATAATATTATTGACCCTTGGTCCCCCAATCTCATGTCCTTCTCATACTGCAAAATACAATGATGCGTTATCTAAGGTGCCCCAATGTCTGAACTCATTCCAGCATTTAATCAAATGCCCATTTGTGAAGGATCCACCACCCACCCCTGCCTTTCGGCCCCAACCGCATCACAATCCCCCCAACCCTCCCCAATCCCCAATATATCCAACCTTCCCCACCACCGCCAAGTATGCACCCTTCACCCTCCACAATGATTAAATCACCTTCCACCAGTCCCCATTTTTAAGATATCCCATTAAAATTTCGCATGAGTTTTGGTAGATACACAAAGCCAAAACATATCTTTCTGTCCCTGGTCCCCGAAATCTCATGTCTCCCTCACATTGCAAAATGCAATGATGCCTTCCCTAGAGTCTCCCAAATCTTCACTCATTCCAGCAGTAACTCAAATGTAGTAAGTTCAAGTCTTATACAAGACTAGCCTACAATCCCTTCTGCCTATGACTTCCCGAATGTAAAGGACAATTCTTTTCTTTCAAGTTACAATGATGGCACAGGCACTGGGTAAGCTTTCTCAATCCAAAGGGATGATTTTTTCCAGAAAAATAACACAATTGGTACATAGGCCCAATGTGAGTCCAAAACCCAGCAGGACAGCATTCATTTATCATGAGAAATCACTATCACACAGACTGCAGTAAAGAGATAGTATTTCACCATTTGTGAAAGATCTGCTGCCCATCCCCCACCTGTACCATGAAGCCCCAATCTCCCACATCCCCCTGCAACCCACATTCTCTACCATGATTAAATTACCTTCTGAAAAGCCCCACATTTAACATTCACCATTACAATTCCACATGAGTTTTGGTAGGGACACAGAGCCAAATAATATTATTCTCACCATGCCCCCCAATCTCATGTCCTTCTCATGCTGCAAAATACAATGATGCATTCTCTATGGTCGCCCAATGTCTGAACTCATTGCAGCATTTACTCAAATGTCCATTGGTGAAGGACCCACCCTCCACCCCTGTTTTTCAGACCCAACAACACCACAATCCCCCCAACCCTCCCCCACCCCCTATACCCCAAACCGACCCACTCCTCCCAAGCATTCACCCTCCATTCTCCACCATGAATAAATCACCTTCCACCAGCCACCACTTTTAACATTTCCCCTTAAAATTCCACATGAGTTTTGGTAGAGACATTGAGCCAAAACATGTTATTCTGTCCCTGGTCCCCCAAATCTCATGTCTTCCTCACATTGCAAAATGCAATGATGGCTTCACTAGAGTCTCCCAAATCTTAACTGATTCCAGCAGTAACTCAAATGTAGTAAGTTTAAGTTTCATCCAAGACAAGGCAGCAATCCCCTCTGCCTATAACACCCTGAATGTAAAAGACAATACTTTTCTTTCAAGTTTCAGTGATGGCACAGGCACTGGGTAAGCTTTCTTAATCCAAAGGGAAGATTTTCCCAGAAGAATAACAAAATTTGGACAGAGTCCCAGGGTGAGTCCAAAACCCAGGAGGAGAGCATTCATTTTTTACGAGAACTCACTATCACCCAGAGTGCATTAAGGAGATAGTATTTCACCATTTGTGAAGGATCTGCTGCACTTCCCTATGTTTCACCCCCACCCCTAAAATGAACCCCATGCTCCCACATCCCCCTTCCAACCCCCATTCTCTACCATGATGAAATCACCTTCTACCAAGCCCCACATTTAACATTCCTCATTACAATTATACATGAGTTTTGGTAGGGTCACAGAGCCAAATAATATTATTCTCCCTTTGGTTTGGCCCCCTACTCTCATGTCCATCTCATAATGCAAAATACAATGATTCATTATCTAAGGTCCCCCAGTGTCTGAACTCATTCCAGGATTTACTCAAATGTCCATTTCTGAAGGATCCAGCCCCAACTCCTGCCTTTCAGCCCGAACCCAACCACAATTCCCCCGACCCTCCCCAACAAATACTCCCAAACCTCCCCACCCCCCACAAGCATCTACCCTCTACTCTCCAACATGGTTAAATAACGTTCCACCAGGCCCCACTTTTAACATTTCCCATTAAAATTCTACATGAGTTTTGGTAGAGACACAGAGCCAAAACATATTCTTCTGTCCCTGGTCCCCCAAATCTCACGTCTTCCTCACATTGCAAAATGCAATGATGTCTTCCCCAGAGTCTCCCGTATCTTAACTCATTCAACCAGTAACTCAAATGTAGTAAGTTCAAGTCTCATCCAAGAGAAGGATGCAATCCCTTCTGCCTATGACTCCCTGAATGTAAAAGAGAATGCTTTTCGTTCAAGTTCCAGTGTTGGCACAGGCACTGGGTAAGTTCTCTCAATCCAAAGGGAACATTTTCCCAGAAAAATAACACAATTGGGACACAGGCCCAATGTGAGTCCAAAACCCAGCAGGACAGCATTCATTTATCATGAGAACTCACTATCACACAGACTGCATTAAGGAGATAGTATTTCACAATTTGTGAAGGATCTGCCACCCATCCCCATGTTTCACCCCCACCCATACCATGAACCCCCATTCTCAACCATCCCCCTTCCAAACCCCATTCTCTACCATGATTAAATCACCTTCTACCAAGACCCACATTTAACATTACCTATTACAATTCCACATGAAATTTGGTAGGGACAAAGAGCCAAATAATATTATTGTCCCTTGGCCCCCCAGTCTCAGGTCTTTCTCATACTGCAAAATACAATGATGCATTATCTAAGGTCCCCCCATGTCTGAACTAATTCCAGCATTTACTCAAATGTGCATTTCTGAAAAATCCACCCCTCACCCCTGCATTTCAGCTCGAACCACACCACAATACCCCCAACCATCCCCAAACCCCAATAAGCCCAACCCGCCCCACCACCCCCAAGCATCCACCCTCCACTCTCCACCATGATTTAATCACCTTCCACCAGCCCCCATCTTTAACATTTTCCATTAAAATTCCACATGAGTTTGGTAGAGACACAGAGCCAAAACATATTTTTCTGTCCCTGGTCCCCTAAATCTCATGTCTTCCTCACATTGCAAAATGCAAAGATGCCTTCCCAGGAGTCTCCCAAATCTTCACTCATTCCAGCAGTAACTGAAATGTAGTAAGTTCAAGTCTCATCCAAGACAAGGCTGCAATCCCTTCTGCCCATGACTCCCTGAATGCAAAAGACAATTCTTTTCTTTCAAGTTACAATGTTGGCACAGGCATTGGGAAAGCTTTCTCAATACAAAGGGAAGATTTTCCCAGAAAAATAATACAATTGGGACACAGGCCCAATGTGAGTCCAAAATCCAGCAGGACAGCATTCATTTATCATGAGAACTCACTATCACACAGACTGCATTAAGGAGATAGTACTTCACCATTTGTGAAGGATCTGCCACCCATCCTCATGTTTCACCCCCATCCGTACAATGAATCCACATTCTCCCACATCCCCCTTCCAACCCGCATTCTCTTCCGTGATTAAATCACCTTCTAACAAGCCCCACATTTAACATTCCCCATTACAATTCCACATGGGTTTTGGTAGGGACACAGAGCCAAATAATATTATTGTTCCCTTGGCCCCCAAATCTCATATCCTTCTCATAGTGCAAAATACAATGATGCGTTCTCTAAGGTCCCGAAATATCTGAACTCATTCCAGCATTTACTCAAATGTCCATTGGTGAAGGATGCACCCCCAACTCCTGCCTTTCAGTCCCAACCCCACCACAATCCGCCCAACCCTCCCCAATCCCAAATACCCCAAACCTCCTCACCACCCCAAACACCCACCTTGCACTCTATACCACGATTAAATCAACTTCCACGAGCCCCCACATTTAACGTTTCCTGTTAAAATCCACATGAGTTTTGGTAGAGACACAGAGCCAAAACATATTATTCTGTCGCTGGTCCCCAAATCTCATGTCTTCCTCACATTGCAAAGTGAAATGATGCCTTCTTGAGAGTCTCCGAAATCTTAACTCATCCCGGTAGTAACTCAAATGTAGTAAGTTCAAGTCTCATCCAAGGCATGGCTGCAATCCCTTCTGCCTATGACTCCCTGAATATAAGAGACAATTCTTTTCTTTCAATTTACAATGATGGCACAGCCACTTGGTAAGTTCTCTCAATCCAAAGGGAAGATTTTCCAAGAAAAGTAACACAATTGGGACACAGGCCCAATGTGAGTCTGAAACCCAGCAGGACAGCCTTCATTTATCATGAGAACTCACTATCACACAGACTGCATTACGGAAATAGTATTTCACCATTTGTGAAGGGATCTGCTGCCCATCCCCATGTTTCACCCCCACCTGCACCATGATCCCCTATTTTTCCATATCCCCCTTCCAACCCCTGTTCTCTACCATGATTAAATCACCTTCTACCAAGCCCCACATTTAACATTCCCCATTATAATTCCACATGAGTTTTGGTAGGGACACAGAGCCAAATAATATCATTTTCTACTAGGCCCCCCAATGTCATGTCCTTCTCACACTGCAAAATACAATGATGCGTTCTCTAAGTTCCCCCAGTTTCTGAACTCATTCCAGCATTTACTCAAATGTCCATTTGTGACGGATCCACCCCCACCCCTGACTTTCAGCCCCAACCACACCACAATGCCCTGAACCCTCCCAAACCCCATATACCCCAAATCCTCCCCACCAACCCCAAGATCCACCCTGCACCTTCCACCAGCCCCCACCTTTAATGTTTCCCATTAAAATTCTACCTGAGGTTTGGTAGAGACACAGAGCCAGAACATATTATTCTGTCCCTCGTCCCCCAAATCTCTTGTATCCCTCACATCGCAAAATGCAATGATGCCTTCCCTAGAGTCTGCCAAATCTTAACTCATTCCAGCAGTAACTCAAATGTAGTAAGTTCAAGTCTCATCCAAGACAAGGCTGCAATTCCTTCTGACTGTGACTCCCTGAATGTAAAAGTCAATTCTTTTCTTTCAAGTTACAATGATGGCACTGGCACTGGGTAAGCTTTCTCAATACAAAGGGAAGATTTCCCCCTAAAAAATAACACAACTGGGACACAGGCCCATTGTGAGTCCAAAACCCAGGGCGACAGCATTCATTTGTCATGAGAACGATCACACAGACTGCATTAAGGAGATAGTATTTCACTTTTGGGAAGGGATCTGCCGCACATCCCCATGTTTCACCGCCACCTGCACCCTGTTTCACCATTTTCCCATATCCCCCTTCCAACCCCCATTCTCTACCATGATTAAATCACCTTCTGCCAAGCTCCATATTTAATATTCCCCATTAGAATTCCAGATGCGTTTTGGTAGGCACACAGAGCCAAATAATATTATTCTCCACCAGGCCCCATAATCTCATGTCCTTCTCATACTGCAAAATACACTGTTGCGTCCTCTAAGGTCCCCGAATGTCTGAACTCATTCCAGCATTTACTCAAATGTCCATTTGTGAAAGATCCACCCCCCACCCCTGCCTTTCAGCCCCAACCACACCACAATCCCCCGAACCCTCCCCAACCCCGAATACCCCCAACCCTCCCCACCCCCACCAAGCATCCACCCTCCACTCTCCACCACGATTAAATCACCTTCCACCAGCCCCCACCTTTAACATTTCCCATTAAAATTCCACATGAGTTTTGGTAGAGACACAGAGACAAAACATATTATTCTGTCGCTAGTCCCCACAATCTCATGTCTTCCTCACATTGCAAAATGCAATGATGCCTTCCCTAGAGTCTCCCAAATGTTAACTCATTCCAGCAGTAACTCAAATGTAATAAGTTCAAGTCTCATCCAAGACAAGGCTGCAAACCCTTCTGCCTATGAGTCCCTGAAGGTAAGAGACAATTCCTTTCTTTCAAGTCACAATGAGGGCCCAGGCACTGGGAAAGTTTTCTCAATCCAAAGGGAAGATTTTCCCAGAAAAATAACACAATGGGGACACAGGCCCAATGTGAGTCCAGAACCCAGTGGGACAGCATTCATTTATCATGAGAACTCACTATCACACATACTGGATTAAGCGGATAGTATTTCACCAGTTGTGAAGGATCTGCCGCCTATCCCCATGTTTCACCCCCACCCGTAACATGAACCCTGATTCCCCCCATCCACCCTCCAACAAACATTCTCCACCATGATTAAATCACCTTCTACCAAGCCCCACATTTAACATTCCTCATTACAATTCCACATGAGTTTTGGTAGGGACAGAGAGTCAAATAATATTATTCTCCCCTTGGCCCCCCAATCTCATGTCCTTCTCATACTGCAAAATACAATGATGCATTCTCTAAGGTCCCCGAATGTCTGAACTCATTCCAGAATTTACTCAAATGTCCATTGGTGAAGGATCCACCCCCCAACCTTGCCTTTCAGCCCCAACCTCACCACAATCTGCCCAACCCTCTCTAAGCCCCAGTATCCCCAACCCTCCCACCCCCACCAAGCATCCACCCTCCACTCTCAACCATGATTAAATCACCTTCCACTAGCCCCAACCTTTAACATTTCCCATTAAAATTCCACGTGTGTTTTGGTAGAGACACAGAGCCAAAACATATTTTTCTGTCCCTGGTCACCCAATTCTCATGTCTTCCTCACATTTCAAATTGCAATGATGCCTTCCCTAGAGTCTCCCAAATCTTCACTCATTCCAGCAGTAACTCAAATGTAGTAAGTTCAAGTCTCATCCAAGGCAAGGCTGCACTCCATTCTGCCTATGACTCCCTGAATGTAAAAGGCAATTCTTTTCTTTCAAGTTACAATGCTGGCACAGGCACTGGGTAACCTTTCTCAATCCAAACGGAAGTTTTTCCCAGAAAAATAACACAATTGGGACACCGGTCCAATGTGAGTAAAAAACCCAGCAGGACAGCATTCATCTATCATGAGAACTCACTATCACACAGACTGCATTAAGGAGATAGTATTTCACCATTTGTGAATGGATCTGCCACCCATCCCCATGTTTCACCCCCACTCGTACCTTGATACCCCACTTCCCCACATCCCCCTTCCAACCCCCATTCTCTACCATGATTAAATCACCTTCTGCCAAGTCCCACATTTAACATTCCCCATTACAATTCCACATGAGTTTTGGTAGTTACACAGAGCCAAATAATATTATTCTCCACTAGGCCCCAAAATCTCATGTCCTTCTCCTACTGCAAAATACAATGATGCGTTCTCTAAGGTCCCATAATCTTTGACCTCATTCCAGCATTTACTGAGGAGGCCTTGGGGAACTCTGCACCTGTGGCATTGCAGACTCTTTCCCCTACAGCTGCCCTCATTGGCTAGGCTGGTGTTGAGTGCCTGTAGCTTTTCAACACTAAGGGTGCGAGCAGCTGGTGGGTCTATGAAACTGGGGCCTGGAAATTGGTGCCTCCCTGTATGGGGACTCCAACCCTATACTCTCCTTGTGTACTGCCTGAGTAGAAGCTTACCATGAGGTTCCGCCTCTTGGAAAAGCTTCTGGCTGGACACTCAGGCTTTCTGATACATCCTGTGGAGTCTAGATGAAGGCTCTAAAGCTTCTAGTCCTGTGCTTTATGCACCTGCTGGCTTAACACTATGTGGAAGCCACCAAGGCTTTGAGCTTGCATCCTCTGAAGCAGTGACACAAGGTGTACCTGTGCATCTTTCTTCCATGGCTGGAGCTGGAGATGGAGCTGCAGGGATGCAGGCAGCAGTGTCCTGAGGCTGCACGCAGCAGTGGAGCCATGGGGCTGGCCCAGGAATCCATTCTTTTCTCCTAAGCCCCAGGGCCAGTGACAGCAAAGGCTGCTATAAAGGTCTCTGAAATGCCTTCAAGGCCTTTTTCCTATTGTCTTGAATTATTAGCACTGGGCTCCTTTTTATGCAAATATCTGAAGCCTTCTTGATTTTCCCCCTGAAAATCAGCTTTTCTTTTTGTCCACTTGTGCAGGTTACAAATTTTCCATATGTTTAAGCTCTGCTTCTCATTTAAATATAAGCTCCAACTTATAGTCATTTCTTTGATCACACATAGGTGCACAGGCTGTTCAATGTAGGCAGGACAGCTCTTGAGCATTGTTGCTTAGAAGTTCATTCCACCGGATACACCCTAAATCATCACCCTCAAGTTCAGTTTCACAGATCTCCTGGGAAGGGTCACTGTGTAGCGAATTACTTTGCTAAGGCAAAACAAAAATCCTTGGCTCTTGTTCCCAGTAAGTTCCTCATTTTCATCTGAGACCTTACAAGCCTGGCCTTCACTGTCCATCCTTCTGTTAGCCTTTTAATCACAACTATTTAACAAGTCTCTGCAATGGTCCAAACTTTCCCTCATCTTCCTGTCTTCTTCCAAGCTCTCCAAACTCTCTAACCTCTGGCCATTACCCAATTTGGAACCTGCTTCTACACTGTCAGCTATCTTTTTCACAGCCTGGCAATGTGGTAAAAGAAGAAAAGTCCATTTTCAGGGGGAAACATCAAGAAGGCTTCCAATATTTGCATTGAAAAAAGCTCAGTGCTAATAGCCAAGAGATTGGGGGAAGGCCTAGAAGTCATTTCATAACTTCACTTCACAGCATTAATTTTCTATATGTACATAAAGGAAAGAGGTTTAACTGACTCACAGTTCTTCAGGCTGTAAAGAAAGCATAGTGATTTCTGCTTCTAGGAGGACTCAGGAAGCCTCCCAATTGTACCAGAAGGCCAAGTGGCAATGAAATGTTTCATATGGCAGGAATAGAAGCAAGACAGAGAGGAAAGAGGTGCGACATCCTGTTATACAACTAGATCTCATGAGAGCTCACTATCAGCAGATCAGCATCAAGAAGATGGTGCTTAACTCTTGGTGAAGGATCCGCCCACCACCCCATTCCACCACCCACTGTTTCCAGGCAGAAGCCTGAGGCAGAGGCAGATCCTCTTGGAAAACCTCTACTAGGGCAATTTAGAAGAAAACCATGGCTTGTAGCCCCCATGCAGGATACCACCATCCTCCAGATCCCAGATTCATAGACCCACCAGCAGCTCACACCCTCAGTATGGAAAAGCTACAGGCACTCAACACCAGCTCAGCCCATGAGAGAAACTGCAGGTGCTAAACCCTGCAAAGCCACAGGGGCACTGCCCTAGTAGAGGTTTTCCATGAGCCTCTGCCTCTGCGGCAGGCTACTCCCCTCCTGCTACACACCACCCTATAGCCAGCCTACTCCTCCCTACCTTACCCACCTGTTTTTACTTCCAACCCCACCCCTCTCCCATCCATGAATAAATCACCCCCCACCAGGCCCCACCTGCAACATTCGGGATTACACTTCCACATGAGTTTAGGTAGGGACACACACAGCTAAACCATATTATTCTGACCCCGATCCCCCGAGTATCATATCCTCACAGAGTAAAATACAATCATGCCTTTTCAAAAGTTGCCGAAAGTCTTTTTTTTTTTTTTTTTTTGAGATGGAGTCTCGCTCTGTCGCCCAGGCTGAAGTGCAGTGGCACAATCTCGGCTCACTGCAAGCTCCGCCTCCCGGGTTCACGCCATTCTCCTGCCTCAGCCTCTCTGAGTAGCTGGGACTACAGGCACCCGCCACCACACCCGACTAATTTTTTTTTTGTATTTTTAGTAGAGATGGGGTTTCACCATGGTCTCGATCTCCTGACCTCGTGATCTGCCCGCCTCGGCCTCCCGAAGTGCTGGGATTACAAGCGTGAGCCACCGCGCCCAGCCTGCCTAAAGTCTTAAGTCATTTCATGATTAACTCAATTGTAGAAAGTTCAACGTCTCACCTGAGAAAAGGCTACAGTCCCTTTTTCCTATAAGTCCCTGAATTTAAAAGGGAGTTCTTTTCTTTCAAGGTACACTAATGGTACAGGCATTGGGTAAGTTTTCTCAATCCATAGAGTAAAGATTTGCCAGGAAAATAACACAAATGGGATCACAGGGCCAATGCAAGTCCAGAACCCAGGAGGCCAGTATCCATTCAATCTCATAGCTCCAAAACCATCACAAGAACTCACCATCATGAGGAAAGGATTAAGGAGATGGTGTTTAACCATTTGTGAGGGATCCTCCACCCACCCCCACTTTTCACCCCTCACCCCCACCATAATCCACCCATTCTTCCCAATCCCCACCTTCCAACACTCAGTGCCCTCCATGATTAAATCACCTTCCACTGGCCCCACTTTTAACATTTCTGATTACAATTCCACATGAGTTTCCGTAGGGACACACAGCCAAATCTTATTGTTCTGTCACTGCCTCCACAAATCTCATTATTCTGTCACTACCTCCACAAATCTCATGTCCTTCTCACTTTGCAAAATACAATGATGCCTTACTTACCATTCCCCAAGCCACTATGCTTTTTTTTTACAGCCTGCAGAACCATGAGCCAATTAAACTCCTTTTTGTTATGATCATACAGAAAATTGGTACTGTGAAGTGAAGCTATGAAATGCCTTCAATGACTTTTCCCCATCATCTTGGCTAAGACCCCTAAGGTCTTAACTCATTGCAGCATTTACTCAAATGTCTGAAGCCAAGTCTCATCTGAGACAAAGCTGCAGTCCCTTCCGCCCCTGAGCCTCTGAAATACAAAGCAAGTTAACAACTTCCAAGGTGTGATTGTCCAGGCATTGAGTAAGAATTCCCACCCAAAAGGAAGACTTTTGCCAGAGAGAAGAACAAAACACAAACGGGACTTACAGGTCCCATGAAAATCCAAAACCCAACAGGCCAGTTATTCAAACCTACAGCTCCAAAGTCATCCTTTTTTAATCCTTGTCTCACATCAAGGGCACAAAAGCATGAGGGCTGGGCTCCCAAGGCCTTGGGCAGGTCTGCACCTGTGGTTTTACAGTGTTCAGTCCCCACAGCTGCCCTCATGGGCTGTGCTGGTGTTGAATGCCTGTAGTTTTTATCCACAGAGAGTAGAAAGCTCTTGGTGGGTCTATGAATCTGGGGTCTGCATGATGCTGGCCTCCAGTGTTGGGGCTCCAACCCCATATTTTCCTTCTGCACTGCCCTAGTAGAGGTTTCCCAGGAGGCTCTGCCTTTTTGGCAGCCTTCTGTCTGGACACCCAGGCATTTTCATACATCTTCAGAAATCTATATGGAGGCTCCTAAGCCTCTGGGCTAGTGCTCTATGGACTCGCTGGCTTAACACTATGTGGAAGCCATGAAGCCTTATAGCTTGCACCCTCCGAAGCCGTGATGCAATCTGTACCTGTGCATCTTTCAGCCAAGGTCAGAGCAGGAGCTGGGGCTGCGGGGATGCAGGCAGCAGTGTCCTGAGGCTGCATACAGTAGCTGGGCCATGGGGCTGGCCCAGGAAACCATTCTTCTCTCCTAGGCCCCAAGGCCTGTGACAGCAGCAATGGCTGCTGCAAACATCTCTGAAATGCCTCCTAGGCTTTCCCTCCCATTGTCTTGGCTATTAGCACTGGCCTCCATTTTATGCAAATTTCTGGAGCCTTCGTGAATTTTCCCCCTGAAAATCAGCTTTTCTTTTTGACCACTTGGCCAGGCTGCAAATGTTCCAAACCTTTGAGCTCTGCTTGTCATTTAAATATAAGTTCCAACTTGAGGTCATTTCCTCGGTCACACATAACTCGGTCATACATAACAGCACAGGCTGTTTGATGCAGACGTGACCCCCCTTGTGCTATGCTGCCTAGAAGCTCATTCCGCCAGATACGCACTAAATCATCACCTTCAAGTTCAAAGTTTCACAGATCTCGAGGGGAAGGTCGCCCTGCAGCCATGTTCTTTGCTACAGCAAAACAAAAGTAACCTTGGTTCCTATTCCCAGTAAGTTCCTCATTTTCATCTGAGACCTCACAAGCCTGGCCTTCACTGTCCATCCTTCTGTCAGTCTTTTAATCACAACTATTTAACAAGTCTCTACAATGGTCCAAACTTTCCCTCATCTTCCTGTCTCCTTTCAAGCTCTCCAAACTCTCCAACCTCTGGCTGTTACCCACTTCTGAACCTGCTTTACATTTTCAGCTATCTTTGTTGCAGCCTGGCAATGTAGAAGAAAAAGAAGTCTATTTTCAGGGGGAAACTTCAAGAAGGTTTCAGATATTTGCATTAAAAAGAAGTCTAGTGCCAATAGTCAAGACGATGGGGAAAAGTCATTGAAGATATTTCATAGCTCCACTTGGCAGTACTTTATTTTCTGTATGATCATAATGAAAAGGGGTTTAATTGGCTCATGTTTCTGCAGGCTGTAAAGAAAGCACAGTGGCTTCTGCTTCTGGCAGGACTCAGGAACCTCCCAGTTATACCAGTAGGAAAACAGCAATGAAATGTTTCAAACGGCAGGAGTAGGAGCAAGGCTGAGAGAGGAAAGTGGTGCCACACCGTTATATAACCAGATCTCATGAGAACTCACTATCACTAGGTCAGCATCAAGAAGATGGTGCTTAACCAGTGGGGAAGGATCCGCCCCCCAACACAGCTCCACCCCCTACTGTTTCCAGACAGAAGCCTGCTGCAGAGGTAGAGCCTCTTGGAAATCCTGTTCTATGGCAGTGCAGAAGGAAAACAAGGGCTTTGAGTGGCTGTGCAGGAGGCCACCATCCTCTAGACCCCAGATTCACTGACCTACCAACAGTTCACACCCTCAGTATGGAAAAGTGATAGGCACTCAACACCAGCCCAGCCCATGAGAACAGCCATGGGGGCTACACCCTGCAAAGCCACAGGGGCACTGCCCTGGTAGAGGTTTTCCATGAGCCTCTGCCTCTGCAGCAGGTTACTCCCCCTTCCTACTACCCACCACCCTCGCACCACTCTACAGTCAGCATACTTTTCCCCACCCTACCCACCCCTTTTTTCTTCCACCCCCACCCTTCCCATCCATGATTAAATAATCTCCCACCAGGCCCCACATCCAACATTTGGGATTACAATTCCACATGAGTTTTTCCAGGGGCACACAGCCAAATCATATTATGCTGATCTTGACCCCCCAAATCTCATATCCTTCTCACAGAATAAAGTACAATCATGCCTTTTCAAAAGTTTCCAAAAGCCTTAACTCATTCCCGTATTAACTCAAATGTAAAAAGTTCAAAGTCTAATCTGAGACAATCCTACAGTCTCTTCTGCCTATGAGTCCCTTAAGTTAAAAGGGCATTCATTTCTTTCAAGGTACATCCAAAACCCAGCAGGCCAGGATTCATCCAGTCTCACAGCTCCAAAATCATGAAGAGAACTCACTGTCAGAAGAACAGCATTAAGAAGATGGTGTTTAACCATTTGTGAAGGATCTGCCCCAACCCCTGCCTTTCAGCCCCAACGCCACCACAATCTCCCCCAACCCTCCCCAACTCCCAATCCACCCCAACCCTCCCCACCCCGCCACCATCTAACCTCCACTCTCCACCATGGTTAAATCACCTTCCACCAACCCCCACCTTTAACATTTCCCATTAAGCTTTGGTAGAGACAAAGAGCCAAAAGATATTATTCCGTCCCTGGTCCCCCAAATCTCATGTCTTTCTCACATTGCAAAATGCAATGATGCCTTCCATAGAGTCTCCCAAATCTTAACACATTCCAGCATTTACTCAAATGTCCAAAGCCCAAAGTCTTATCTGAGACAAGTCTACAGTCCTTTCTGCCCATGAGCCACTGAATTATAAGGCAAGTTAACTACTTCCAAGGTACAATGATTATACAGGCAATGTGTAAGCATTCCTAGCCAATAGAAAAAAAATTGCTAGAAAGAAGCACAAAACACAGATGGGACTCATAGGATACACAAATGTCCCAAACCCAGCAGGCCAGTCACTCAGTCCTACAGCTCCAAAATCAACCTTTTTGAATCCTTGTCCCACATCCATGACACAGGGCTATGAGGGCTGGGCTCCCAAGGCCTTGGGCAGATCTTCACCTGCGGCTTTGCAGCGTTCAGCCCCTGTGGTTGCCTCTTATGGACAGGGCTGTCTTTGAGTGCCTGTAGCTTCCCACACTGAGGGTGCAAGCTGTTGGTGGGTCTACGAATCTGGGGTTTGGAGAATGATGCCTCCCTGTGTGGGGGCTTTAACCCTATATGTCCCTTCTTTGCTCCCCTAGTAGAGGTTTCCCGTGAGGCTCTGCCTCTTGGAAAAGCTTCTTCCTGAACATCCAGGATTTTCTGTGCATCCTGTGGAGTCTAGATGGGGGCTCCCAAGCCTCTAGCTCTGTGCACCTGCTGGCTTAACACTATATGGAAACCATCAAGGCTTGGAGCCACCTCTGAAGCAGTGACCCAAGCTGTACCTGTGCATCTTTCAGCCATGCCTGGAGCTGGGGCTGCAGGGATGCAGCTAGCAGTGTCCTGAGGATGCACACAGCAGCAAGGCCATGGAGCTTGCCCAGGAAACCATTCTTCCTTCCTAGGCCCCAGGGCCTGTGACAGCAAGGGCTGCTGCAGAGTTCTCTGAAATGCCTTCAAGGCCTTTTTCCCACTGTCTTGGCTATTAGCACTGGATTCCTTTTTGTGCAAATACCCTAAGCCTTCTTGAATTTTCCCCCTCAAAATCAGTTTTTCTTTTTGACCACTTGGCCAGGCTCCAAGTTTTCCAAACTTTAGATCTCCACTTGAAGTTCCAACATGAAGTCATTTCTTAGATCACACGTAAGAACACAGGCTGTTCAATGCAGACAGGAAACCTCTTGTGCTATGCTGCCTAGATGTTCATTCCACCAGATACATCCTAAATCATCACCCCAAGTTCATAGTTTCACAGATCTCCAGGGCAGAGTCACCATGCAGCCATGTTCTTTGCCAAGGCCAATCAAATCTAACCTTGGTTCCTGTTCATAGGAAATTCCTCATTCTCATCTGAGACCTTTTAAGTCTGGACTTCAGTGTTTATCCTTTTGTCAGCCTTCTGACCCCAAGAATTTAACAATTCTCTATAGTGGTCCAAACTTTTCCTTATCTTGATGTCTTCTAAGCTTTCCCAACTCTCCCAACCTATGTCTTTTACCCACTTCTCAACCTGCTTCTACATTCTCAGCTATCTTTATCACAGCCTCGCAATGTGGTAAAAGAAGAAAAGTCTGTTTTCAGGGGGAAAATTCACAAAGGCTTCAGATATTTCCATGAAAAGAAGCTGAGTGCTGGTTGCCAAGACAAAGGGGAAAGGGCCTTGAAGGCATTGCATGGCTCCACTTCATAGCACTAATTTTCTGTATGATCATAAAGATAAGAGGCTTAATTGGCTCATTGTTCAGCAAGCTGTAAAGGAAGCATAGTGGCTTCTGCTTCTGGGAGGATCAGGAAGCCTCCCAATCACGCCAGAAGGCCGAGGGGCAATGAGATGTTTCATATGGCAGGAGTAGAAGCAAGACTGAGAGAGGAAAGAGGTGCCACACCCTGTTATATAACCAGATCTCATGAGAACACACTATCATGAAGACAGCGTCAAGAAGATGCTGCCTAACCATTGGTGAAGGATCTGCCTCCCACCCCCACCTCCCACTGTTTCCAGGCAGCAGCCTGCTGCAGACGCAGAGTTCTTGGGAAACCTGTACTAGGGCAGCGCAGAAGGAAAATATGGACTTGGAGCCCTCAAGCAGGGGACTACCACCCTCCAGACCCCAGATTCATAGACCTGCCAACAGCTTGCACCCTCCATGTGGAAAAGCTACAGGCACTCAACACAAGTCCAGTCCATGAGAGCAGCCACAGGGGCTCAAACTTGCAAATCCATAGGTGCACTGCCCTAGTAGGGGTGTTCCATGAGGCTCTGCCTCTGCAGCAGGCTACTCTCCCTTCCTACTACCCACCACTCTCCCACCACCCTACAGCCAGCCTCCTTCCCAACCTGCCCACCCCTTTTTCCTTCCACACCCACCACTGCCCATCCATGATTAAGTCACTCCCTTCCACTCCCTCTCATATTCTAATCCCTCTAAATCTTTGTCTGCTACCCACTACTGAGCCTGCTTGTACTTTTTTAGATATCTGTATAGCAGGTTCGTTATGTAGCAATAACAAAAATCCCATTTAAGGGGAAAAATTCAAGATTTCAGAAATTTGCATATAAAGAAGCCCTGTGCTAATAGCCAAGACAAAGAGAAAAAGGCCTTGAAGACATTTCACAGCTCCTCTCTGCAGTTCTAATTTTCTGTATTCTTGTAAATAGAAAAGGTTTAATTGACTCAAGGTTCTGCAAGCTGTGAAGGAAGCATAGTGTCTTCTGTTTTTGGGAGGAATCAGGAAGACTCCTAATTATATCAGAAAGCCAAGGGACAATGAGATGCCTCCTGAAGCAGGAGTAGGAGGAAGACAGAGTGAGGAAAGAGGTTCCACAGCCTGTTAAGCAACCAGATCTCATGAGAACTCACTCACTATCAGGAGGATAGCATCAAGGTGATGGTCCTTTATCATTCGTGAAGGATCTACCTGCATCATCTTATGACAAAATCTTTTTCAACCTAGACCCAGCCTCTAACATTACGGAATATAATTCCATATGAGTTTTGGTAGGGACATAGAGAAAAACTTTATTATTCTCTCCCTGACCCCATGAATCTCATGTCCTTCTCACATTGCAAAATACAGTCATGCCTTGCCAGCAGTCTCCCAAAGTCTTAACTCATTTCAGCATTAACTCAAAGTTACAAAGTCCAAAGTCTCATCTGAGTCAAGGCTACAGTCTCTTTTGCCTATGTGTCTCTGAAATAAAAAGCAAGTTCACAGCTTCTAAGGTACAGTGATGGTACAGGCATTGTGTAAGCTTTCCATATCCAAAAGGAAGACATTTTGCAGAAAGCTTCTTATTTATATCTGAGACCTCCTCAGCCTGGCCTTCACTGTCCATGTTTCTGTCAGGATTTTTATCACAATCATTTAACCAGTCTCTAAGATGGCCCAAAAGTTTTCTCATCTATCTATCTTCTTTTGAGACCTCCAAACTCTTCCAACCTCTGTCCACTACCTGGTTCCAAAGCTGCTTCCACATTTCCAGGTATCTTTATAGCAATGCTCCAATCTTCATTTGCCATTTTCTGTATGATTTATTTTGAAAAAGAGGTTTAATTCGCTCATGGTTCTACAGGTTGAACAGGAAGCACAGTGCTTCTGCTTCTAGGAGGCCTCAGAAATCTTTCAATAATCATGGAAGGCAAAGAAAGAATGAGTTGTCTCACATGGCAAGGGGAAAACGCGGAGAGTAGGGAGGTGACATAGAGTTTTCAGTGACCAGATCTCAAGAGAAGTCACTCATTATTGTGAGGATGGTACAAGGGGATGGTGCTGAACCATTCATGAGAAATTTGCCTTCATAATTCAATCACCTTATACCAGGATCAACCTTCCACATTAGGAAATGTAATTCAACATGAGATTTGGTGGGGACACATAATTGAATTGCATCATCAATCTTTGGGTATAAAGACATCCACAGCAGGCTTTATCCTGCCAACTTCTTTGAGACTCTACAGGGTTTGAGGTCTGCAGCACCTACAGTAAAATATTTATACTTCAAAAAGCAATAAAGTGGTATTATCATTCTTCCAAAAGTTACAGTGGTAGCGTAGGCATTCATAGCATGATTTAGTTCACATTTGCTACTGTTTCTATTCTATCACCATATTAACTGTTTCCTATACAATTGTGTATTCAGCTGGATTTCAGTTGAGCACAAAACCATCCTTGTACCAGCTCTTTGCTAGTGTTATTATTCTGCTGTAGAAAGTATCCTTGAACTGGAAATAGTCCACGATCGAGTATCGAGTCATTTAACACTATCAATTCCTGGGTGACTTTTTGAAAAAGTAGTATCTGTGAGTCCATGTCTCTCACTGGAATTGGATGGAAGTGGTGAATTTCAGCCAAAGTGGCCAAAGAAATCCTGTTCCTGTGATTCTGACATCATCAGCCTCTGCACCTCTGTCTTCCCTTCTGCCACATGTTGCCTGCTGTCCGTGACTTTGGTAAGAGCTTCCTTGTGTACGTGGATGATGTCCAGGATGTTGGCCTTGTGTCCCTGAGACAGCACTAACAGGTCCATGGCTGGGTTCAGGTCCTGCCTGGACTGATTGGCAGAGCTCATTGATGGTGTGGAAGGCATCTATACTGAAGTGGATGGCCTGGTCCAGCTCCAAGGCCTGGCTGAGTCTGAAGAAGAACTGGCAGCCTTCTGATGCTCTTTCTTAAAGCCTGTCACCATCATCTGCTTGCGTATCAACTCATTGGCTGTGAAGCTGAGCTGAGTGCCCTGTTGTCCATCTTCTTAGTGAGGCACTTGAAGCCATCAATCTTGCTGTCCCACTCCTAAAGATTGAGTGTCACCCTACGGGTGGGCTCAAGGCCAGGAAGAATCTGACACTCACCATCTCATCCTTCTCAGCCTTCCTCTTGCCCTGTCTCCTGGCTGTCTCTTCAGTGCTGGTGGGGCACATCAGGAAGTGACAAAAGAAGTGACACTGTGCCTGCACCCAGAAGCTGGCCGTGTGGTTCATCCACCAGATTGGGCCCTTTCTGCCCTTGAACATAGATGCCACTTCACCATAGATGCCTTCCACACTGTCAGTGAGCTCTTTGCCAATCAGCCCAGGCAGGACCTGGATCCAGTCATGGACCTGTTAGTGCTGTCTCAGGGACACCAGGCCAACATCATCCACATACCCAAGGAAGCTCTTACCAGAGTCCTCCTCAAGATGGCCTGTGGTCTGCCTCTTGGCACCCAAGAAGCCCACAGTGCTGTAGGCGCCCCAATGCAAGGACTGGAGCCCCAAAGGCAGCACACACCCTGTTCCTGAGCCTGCTGCTCATTTCCTTTATGTGGCTCCATTTGCAGCACATTTGTTGCACTGAGGCCTGTGCATGCCAGGCAAGGCCAAGCTGGCTCAAAAAGCAACCAGCCACCTCTGCAAGGGTGTGCCAGGAGCCGGTGGACCAGCCACCAACCTCATTCCCTGACAGTCAGGATAAATCAGTTCTTCTGCCCTGGAGGTAGAGCCCCAGTGCCATCTGCTTTTCCTCAGGCCTCCACTCCATCAGCTGTCAGGTGGTGGTCACTCAGACTGTGGGAACCTGGCCATCCCTGTTTCCTTGAGTGGATGAGGTTGCTGGCTGCTCCACCTGCTCCTGGCACACCCTTGCAGAGGTGGCTGGTTGCTCTTTGAGCCAGCTTGGTCTTGCCTGGCATGCACAGGCCCCAGGTACTGAGAAGCTGCTCAGAGTGAGCTTATCTTGTCTTGGGCCAAATTCCAAGTCTGGCCAGGGCCACAGAAGGCTGAGTCCCCTGGGTGGTAATCCTGGCTGCTGCAGGGAGGCCCATGGTGCCCCTGCCCTTCCAGGGCTCAGGATGAGGTCCGACTGGGACAGGACCCTTTAGGTATGGGACTTGTGCCCCAGGAGGGGGCCTCTGTCACACAGGTTGGGTGAGAAGATGTATGGCATTCTGCTGGCTGCCAGGGCTGTTGGGAAGCACATTCACCCTTCCCTCCAGGGACCTCAAAGTGACCAGCTTCCCCTTTAAGAATGACTTCCCAAGGCCCAGGAGCCATCTGGGGCTGCAGGGCAGCTGGTCGCATGCTGCCCTGGCTTCTTCCATGTTGTGCTGGTCACTACCCACCAATGGGGGTCAGATGCAGGCACCATGCAGGGCGGTTGTCTCTGGACCTGTGTCTTGGTTATCATGGAGCCGGACTGGGCCTGGTGACAGGACCCTGATGGGCTTGTCCTGGGTGGTCACGGAGGTGATCAGAAAAGATGCAGAATGGAATTGCTGCAAGGATGAATGAGATGACTGTCAGCACAGAACAGGCACCCGGTGAGTGTTCAGGGATTACCCTCAGTAGCTGCCCAGAGGCCAAAACCACCCACCTGAGAGTGACTGTCCCCAAGCCAGGAGGAAGAGAAGAGAGCAGGTCCCACTCACCTGAGTCTAATCAGTGAGCTGTGTTGAGATGTGCCTCTCACCTAGAAAATAGTCCTTCATGCAGAGCCACTCACAGACACTGCTGTGTGTCTCTAACTGCTCCACAACACAGAGGCAATGGGCACTCAGCAACAGTGACATTGTGGGGTGACACAACCCACCACAACGGGAGCCTGGTTGGGTCAACAGGGCCCAGAGTCAGTGTCCTCTATCCCCTGAACTGACGTGTGTGTATGCATGTGTGTCTGTGCATGTGTGCATGCATATGTGTGTGTTCGTTTGTCTTGCTTCTCTGGCCAGGCCTAGCTTCTCCACTTATGGGTGCACCCAGGTCCTCATCACTGTCACCACCATGGTGTGTGGCCAGCATTAGAGCCTCTACAGGTATTCCCCAATCTCTGCCCTCCCCATCCATGATGGTCTTGGGGATGCAGACAGAGGAGGGGCACCAGGTAGAGCAGAGAAGGCTGACACCCTCTCTAGGTGGGACACAGGTCATTTGTAAAGTTGTAGGTCTGCCAACCAGTGCTGGATTCAACACATCCTCTCACCTTCTCTTTCCAGCCACCCTCCAGGGTGCCCTGACTCACCTTCCCTGCAGATGGAGGCAAGGAGGCTCCACAGACAAACCCCCTGCCTGAGCTCACATAGTGGCCAGCTGGCCAGGTTCCTACTGACCAGCTGCCCCTGACCAAGTTCCTTCTGATGAGGCCCCTAATGACTACTCCTCCATTGACCAAGTCCCACTGACCAAGTCGCCACTGACCATGTCTTCCTAACCAGGCCCGCACTTAAAAGGCCTCATGGACCGGACCCCACTGACCAATTTCCCACTGACCTGGTCCCCACTGCCCAGATTCCCACTGGCAAGACCACAACTTACCAGGTTGCCACTCACCCGACCCCCTACTGAACAATTCTCCATGGATGAGTCCCCAGCTGACCGAACCCCCTCTGACCAGGCCCTCACTGACCAGGCTCCAAGCCACTAAGGCCCCACACTGACCAGGCCCCTTGTACACTGTATAGGCCCCACCAACCAGTTTTTCATTGCTTATGTTCCAACCGATCAGGCCCCACTAATAAGACCACCACTGACCAGGTCCCCCCACTGACCAAGCTTCCAATGACTAGGTCACCAGGTCCCCACTGATGAGGCCTTTACTGAGGAGGCCACCACTAACCAGGCCCCTGCTGATCAGGTCCCAACTGACCAGGTCCTGATGACCAGGTCATCTCTGACTACGGTCCACTGACCAGGCCCCTGAGCAGCAGTGCTCAAAGCCTTATTACAATGAACCCCTCAGCTCACAGACCCTCCCTCCCTGCATGTGTGCCGAGAGGTCAGGCCCTGGGGATTTTTTTGGGACACAGCCTTTCCTCCAAGACACAGGGAGAGACAATCAACCTCAGGTTCCAGGTGCCAAGTTCCACACTCACCCCAAAGGCCCTCTGGGCCCATCTCAAAGGAGACAGTGACGTGGCCTGGCACTGCCTGGACATGCCATCTACCCTATTCCTGAGTGTCAGAGTGTGAGGAAGGGAAGGACATTTGGCAGATGAGACACGCTGTGCTGTTCGGTCTCCCAGGGCCCTTCCCACAGAGCCCTAATCTAAAGACACAGCACAGAGGCTACAGGAAGACTAATCCAGAACCTCTGAGGCTCAGCCAGGGACCACATGAGGACTGTCCCCAGACAGCCAGAAGGCCCTTTGCTAGTTTCTTTGTACCTCAGTGGATGCGGCAGCGGTTCTTCTGTGGGGACCAGTGAGCACGCACTGGGGAGGGCTTGCCTGTGCTTCCTCAGTGGCTCCACCTCTGCTTCTAAAAAAAATTACTCATTCCAGGACTGGGGCAGAGAAAATACAAGATGAGCTTAGAACATCTGCCAGAAAGTAAAAAAGTGCTGACAGAGTAACGGGGACAAATCAAAAAGACATAAAGTCAGCTTGAAATGTCTACCACTGGCCTAATCTTAGGGAATTGGAGCACCAGAATCATGAGCTTCCCTTCTCCTTTATTTATTGATTTTACTTCTCCATGTAGAATAAAGAAGACAATAACAAAATAATCATCTGGCAACCATCGTAGTAATAATTGTTCAAACACAAGTCATCAATGAAATGCTAAATCTAGTGGGTTCTGAGGAGTAACCAGATATTTACAGAGTCTCAAAGTGTCTCCATACAAAATACAGTTGAACTACAAAAAAAAAATCGTAGCATTAGCATGGACAAACCTGGCAGGTACTCCTTACCTCTCCTAAGTAACAAAAACTGTAAAATGCAAATAAGCCTTCGATGACCTTAACTAAAGTATCAATAATTACTTGGTTGTTTGGCTGTTTAAACCGCTGATATTTGGGCAATTTGAGTATGTCAAACTCACACATGGCATTAATTCTAATTGTGTTTAAATATCAGAGCTTTTTCATTCTTCATTTATGTAATCAACAGCCACATTCTAAGGCACTAGAACCAGCACTGGAATTATAAGATGAAGATGGTACGGTCCACCTCTCAACAGTGATATGCTATAACCTAAAAAAACAGACAGGCAGGCAATGTCCATACAGAGTCATAGATACCATGACAGGTATACAGCAGGGCACTACTGGAACACACAGAAGGGACATCTACCCACTTTTATGTCTATATCATGTGCTTTCTGATGGAGGAGATAACATAGGTTGATACCTGAAGGACAAGGAAAAGCTTCCCAGATAGAGGGAAGAGGTGAAGGCAAAGAGCTTGAGGTGAGGAAGAGCCCTGAGGAGTTCCACTCCATCCAGTTTGGTGCTAGAGCAAAGGGCAGAGGGCAGTAAGTGGCGAGAGACAAGGCTGAGTAACTTGACAAGAATCATATTGACGTGGGTGTTTTTATTTCATGGTGAAAAATTTAGAATTTTTCCTGAGAAAAGATGTAAGCCAATAACACAGTAAATGACAGGAGATTTGAAATGTCACCTGTGAAGTGACTGCTTATGAAGGGTTATTGCTCAGCCAAGGATTTCAAAATGAGTCTTAGGTCTGTTGGCTTCAATCTCTACCAAAACCCTGAGAACTTGATGATGCCTTTGTTTTCTGAGAATCGTTTCAGTGTGCTGGCTGGCAGTTCCATGAGGATGGCAAAACTTAAGAAAGTGTAGAGCCAGTGAAAAAGAGATGCACAGACTTCTTGGGAATTTTTTAAGCTATGGAACATGATGAATTTATGGTGCATAAGTACAGTCTTCTCTGTGAAAGTTTTTGTTTTCACATCTTTCATTAGATGTATGTAAGAAAAAAATACTTGACATAGTATCTACTAACCCAACAATGAAAAGGAATGCCATTTGCTATTTACACTTTATTTCTAAAATAAACCTAAATTTAATTAATAAATTTTGGCAACGTACTTCTCTTTGTTTCTCTAATTATTTGTTCTACACAGTCCGGCTCCATCTAAAACAAGTAAAAATAATAATAATGTTTAAGTTAAACAAGAAACATTATCATGAAAATAATATATCACTTACAAAATGTGGCCTTTAGTATTTTTAGTGACTAGACATGAAGTTTGCTTAAATAGAAAAATAATCACATAAATAAAGTAAAATTTCTACTTATTTTAAGCTTAGATAACAGAGGATGTATCTGTGTAATGCCGTTTAGAGTAATCTGACAAAAATACAGTTAATATCGGTCTATTGCATATACATGATTTTAGAAAGGTAGTGTTTTATTAGTAGAAAGGTTAAACAATGGCCAGGCATGGTGACTCATGTCTGTAATCCCAGCACTTGGGGAGGTCAAGGCAGGAAGATCACGAGGTCAGGAGATCAAGACCATCCTGTCCAACATGGGGAAACCCCGTCTCTACTAAAAATACAAAAATTAGCTGGGCGTGGTAATGTGCACCTGTCCCAGCTACTTGGGAGGCTAAGGGAAGAGAATTGCTTGAAGCCAGGAGGTGGAAGTTGCAGTGAGCCAAGATTGCAGCACTGCACTGCAGCCTGGTGACAGAGTGAGACGCTGACTCAAAAAATAAATAAATAGATAAATAATTAAAGTCATCTTTTGCAATGAATGCATTTCTTTGAAATTCTTAGCAAAACTCTGCCCTTTATAAAAGTTTAATCCATTTTTCACTTCAATAAATTTTATCTTAAAATGAAATTTCTATTCTCTACTTATAGTAAACTTTTTTTACTGTAAATTTTTTTTCTTATTTTTTTTTCTAGTTTGTATTCTAAATTAAGGTGGTACCTGTGTAGGTTTCTTCCAAAGGTATATTGAGGGATTCCGAGGTTTGCAGTACAATTGAACCCATCACACAGGTAGTGATCATAGGACCCAATAAGTAGTTTTTCGACCCTGGCCCACTCTGTCCCTCCCCGTTCTTATTTCCCAGTGTCTATTATTCCCATGTTTATGACAATGTGCACCCAATGTGTATCTCCCACATGAGTGAAAACATGAGATATTTAATTTCTGTTTCTGTGTTAGTTTGCTTAGAAGGGTGGGTTCCAGCTGTATCCATATTGCTGCAAAGGACATGATTTTGTTCTTTTCATGGCTGCATAGTATTCCATGGTATATATGGAATTTTCCAATCTACCTTGGATTTTCAATCTACCTTGGATGCACCTGGATTGACTCCTTGTCTTTGCTATTGTGAATAGTGCTGCAGTGAAAATACATGTGCATGCATCTTTTTGTTACAATGATTTATTGTCTTTTTGGTATACCCCTAGTATAGTAATGGGGTTGCTGCATCCAACAGTCATTCTTAGTTCTTAATTGCCAAACTGCTCTCCATAGTAGCTGAACTAATTTACATTGCCACATACAGTGTGTGTTCCCTTTTCTCCACAGCCTCCCCAACATTTTTTTTTGTTTTTTTTTGTTTGTTTCATTTTTAAGAAAAGTCATTCTGTCTTGTGACATTTGTTTCACATTTTTCTGATGATTAGCAATGGTAAGCATTTGTTAATATGCTTGTGGGCCACTTACATGTGTTATTTTGAGAAGTGTCTGTTCATGTCCTTTGCCCATTTTTAATGGTGTTATTTATTTTTTGCTTGTTGATTTGTTTAGGTCTCTTATGGATTCTGGATAATAGGTGTTTGCTGTATCCATAGTTTGTGAATATTTTTTTTTTATTCTTTAGGCTGTTTGTTTAATATCGTGATAGTTTCTCTTGCTGTGCAGAAGCTCTTTAGCTTAATTAGATCACATTTTTCAATTTTTGTTACTCTTTCAATTGCTTTTGAGGACTTAGCCATAAATTAATTGACAAGTATGATGTCCAGAAGAGTATTTCCCAGGTTTTCTTCCAGGATTTTTACAGTCAGAAGATGTACTCTTATGTAAGAAAAGCACAAATCTTTTTTTTTTTTTGAAATGGAATCTCCATCACCCAGGCTATAGTGCAGTGGTATGATCTTGGCTCACTGCAACCTCTGTCTCCTGGGTTCAAGTGATTCTCCTGTCTCAGCCTCCTGAGCATCTGAGATAACACATGCCTGCCAACATGCCTTGCTAATTTTTGTACTTTTAGTAGAGACGGGTTTCATCATGTTGACCAGGTGGGTCTCAAACTCCTCACCTCGGGTGATTCGCCCGCCTCGGCATCCCAAAATGTTGGGATTACAAGTGTGAACCACCGCGCCTGGCCAAGCACAAAGCTTTTAACATAAAAATGGAAATGAACATTTTAGTGTTTTGTGTAATTTATAAAATGCAATTATTTTGGATTCTACTATATAACAAACATCCATATGTGGGGTAAAGTGTTTGGATGCCAATCATTCAGTTGTGATTATGGGTGGGAAGAGTTGAGATGGTGCAAATAAACTTTTTAAAAAATTTTTTATTTTCAAAATGGAGTCTTGCCCTGTCCCTCAGGCTGGAGTGCAGTGCTGTGATCTCGGCTCACTGCAACCTCCACCTCTCTAGTTCAAGCAATTCTCTGCCTCAGCCTCCCTAGTAGCTGAGATTACAGGTGCCCACCACCTCACTTCACTAATTTTCTTTTTGCACTTTTAGTAGAGGTGGAGTTTCACTATCTTGGCCAGGCTGGTCTTGAACTCCTGACCTTGTGACACACCTGCCTTGGCCTCCCAAAGTTCTGGGAATATAGGCATGAGCCACCATGCCTGGCCAGTGCAAAGAAACTTTAAAAGTGACATGAGCTGGGCACTGTGGCGCATGCCTGTAATCCCAGCACTTTGGGAGGCTGAGGCAGGCAGATCACAAGGTCAGAAGTTCGAGAACAGCCTGGCCAATATGGTGAAACCCTATCTCTACTAAAAATACAAACATTAGCTGGTTGTAATAGTGGGCCCCTGTAGTCTCAGTTACTCAGGAGGCTGAGGCAGGAGAATCACTTGAACCCCGGAGGTGGAGGTTGCAGTGAGCCGAGATTGCATCACGACACTCCTAGGTGACAGAGTGAGACACTGCCTCAAAAAAAAAAAAAAAAAAAAAGGTGGTATAAACCACAGCTAAACTACAATCAATTAGAGAGTGAGCCAAAGCATCTCAAAGTATATCGTCAGTTATCAGGCAACAACGTGCAATTTCTAAAATTTAACTTAAATGCAGCTTTTAAAGACATTTTAAACATGTCAGTTTAGTCACATTTATTGAATAAACTTAGCAAGTGGGTATCCCTTGAAAATGAGAGCTCCAGGAAATTAAAAAATGTAAAGTTCCCATTTCCTTTCTGTGTTAACACAGCTAATTACGATCTTTACTTAACATGCGTAAGTCAACAGAACAACTCAGTATTCCACCAAATCAAAAACAAGAATTACGCTAGAGAAATGAAACCCTAAAGAGAAACGGTCATGTAACTAACCTCAGTCAAGGAGTTCTTGCAGTTATTTGAAGTCTGAGGGTTTGAAGTAGGAATTCTTACTGGCATTTGGGGAATATATTTTCTGTTGAGTCCTATACTAGTAAGAGTTTCAACACAAGGTGACTCTGGGCCTCGCCTTGTAGGAAGAGTGCTGAGAAAATATTTCACCCGCTCTTTCTCCATAAGGAGCCTTGGTGCTGATCATTGCTATTTTCTTATTCACTCTGTAAAGATAGCAAAGACAAATGCTTGCTATTTCATTTTTCCTTAAATGATTCTTAATGACTTGCAGTTTTTAAAAACTTGCCCTGAGAGTAAACCAAATTACCCACTAAACAGTGTTTTCACACCGAAGATGTGTGAGAGCATACCTGTTGTAAGGAATCATAATTTTAAAATCGTTCTAAAGAAGCACCTTTGTTTCTAAGGTGATTTATACTGAACAAGCAGTTCAAACAAAGTAGACAGGGAAGAGAAATGGCTATCAGTGATGTATGGCTCAACAGGTAAAACTTGCTGCCTTCTAAAATGGCTCTACTTGTAAGATTGTGAAGATTCCATTTGAAATACTTGTATTTAAAGGGTAACAACATGGGAAAACGAATATGTTGATTTGCTTGATTATAAGAACCACTTCACTAGAAATAATTATATCAAAACATCATGTTGTACTCCTTAATGTACGTTAGTTTTCTAAAATGAACAACAAAAAAAATCTAGGAATACTTGTGTTTAGTAAACCAGTTTTAGTTTTCACGCTTGTACATTTCACCCATTATCTAGGACCAATTAAACATTTGGTACTGAGGAACAATTCAGAGTAACAACTCCTAGGGGAGAACTAGATTGTTTGGTTGGTGATCAAAAAGAACTAAAGCATCTCTGAAGGCAATTAGCCCCCAGCACTGTGACCAAGGCACTGGAAGTGGGGCATGTTCTTTCTGCCTTCCACACACCCCTTCAGGCTGAACAAGGTGTTATTTTTAAACCACTTTGTGAATTACACTTCTTTAAATTCCTGTGATAATTATATTCCCTACTTCACAAGGATGCCTTTCTGTAACATCTTGAATATGTTACACAAATAGTCTTTCTTGAGGCACCCTCTAGTGATAATACTAAAGATCACAATCAAAAACAATTGTGCCCAGAGTAGCAGTACCACTTGACACTTTGGGTTTAGGTTGTGATCTACCGAAAAATAAATTAAACTCATTAATATTACTATTTAGGGAAATTCTGACAAGTAATTTTATAACAAGATCACTTCATTATTTATAAAGCTTCAAAAATACTTAGTGAAAAAAAGTAACGGATTAAGTTAACTACATGAGACTTTTCAGGGGAAGAAAGCCATACAAAAGCAAAAAAAAAAAAAAAATGAGATGAGAGACAGAAACTATCCTTGACTAACATTTTAAAGGTAAGATTACTTACTAACATTATTTTCCAAAATTACATTGTCAAATTAGCATTCCCTTCCTACTAATATCCTGAAGCCATCTCACTAAAAATTATGCTTCCAAAACAAATTAATGAGCTTAATTCATTTTCTATGAGTGTATGTTTTGACTTACTTCATTAATTTTTTTGACATGGAATTGTTAGCTTTCAATGCTGCTGCAAAGGCTTCCATATATTCTTCTAACTCAGTTGTAACCTCTTCATAAGCAGTTTTCATTTTGGAGAATTTACATTCCACATCTTTAAGTGTGAGTTCCTTCTTATTTAGTGAAGCAGTATTATCCTTGTTTAACTGCTCTAATTGTTTTTCATATTGTGCTTGCTTCCAAAACAAATGAAAAGAACATACTTTTAAAACAATTATAACCTAATTATTATATGTTTGTTGCCTTTCATTTTGAGTCAGTGATTCAAAGAGCAATTTTGAATATGTTAAAAAAAGAGGCTGAAGCTTAAAATGTTTATCAGCAATATCAAAACTAATAATTGAATTCAGAATTGAGTCTGATTTATAAAAATTTGAAATCATAATTATGTTAGTATTAATGTAATCTGGTCATATAAAAAGTAATAGAATCCATTCATAATTTTAAAAAGTGATCAACGAACAATGTAGCTTAAGACCAATTCAAATGTATTACATAATTTCTAATCACAATTTTTTCTTATGCCAACTGGTCTTAATCATCAAATGACTCCATAATGAGAATCATTACTCTGAAAGATAGATTTTGTTATAATAATAATGGAAATTTAAATATTTAAAAGAAAAAACAGATGCCTTTTTTTTCCTAGAACTCTACAAAGCAAATTGCTACAAGAGAGGCAGAGGAAACACAGTATACACATATCCAAAATATAATTTGCAGTGAAATAAAGGAAAGCACATTACAGATAAACTTACCTGATTTAAACAAGTAACCTGTAAATGGATTTCTTCTAATTTTTCTACTGCCTGCATTGCCCTTTCATCTAGCTCTGATTTATATTCTTGTAGTTTACTAAGTTCTACCGTACTGTTTTCCACATGTGTCTTAAGATTTAATATTTCTTCTTCCAACATCTTTTTATCCTCCTCAAGTTTTTCACATTCCTGTTGTACTTTTTTCATAGATAATAACTCCTGTTGAAGAACTTGATTGTCTTTAGCCAAATTGACACATTTTGAAGATACAGTTTCCTTCTCTGCCATAAGATCATCAAACTGCATGAATAAAATAGTATAGCTTGATAATGAAGTAGGCTGAGAATAATCTAATACAAAACCAATAGCAAATTTGAAATGCATTTACTTGCAGCAAAATGTTATCTGTAATGCAGTAGATTCTTCAAATGTGAACCCTTACTCAGAATTTTAAGAACAAAGTTAAAGCTACCATAAGTCACAAAAATACATTATTTACTATCAGCATCTTTGCCACAGAACTTTTGCACTTCATCTTACTTTTATTTTTGTGATTATTTATTTTTGTTCCTCCTTAAATGGCACTAAGTTATCTCTTAGTAAAAAGTGTCTAACCCCCTTCCCTCATTATCATTCCCCATGATATGTCAAAAAATTTTCAGAGATATCATATTGAGTTATTTAGGACAAAGTCAATAAATGGCTCTAGGAATAAGACTTTGAAAATAGTATTACACTCTATACTAGGCATGGTGGCTCACGCCTGTAATCCTAGCAATTTATAAAGCTGTGGCAGAAAGATCACTTGAGCCCAGGAATTTGAGAACAGCCAGAGCAACATAGTGAGACCCCATCTCTACAAAAATAAAATTTTTTTTAGTTAGCCGGGCACGGTGGCTCATGCCTGTAGACCCAGCTATTTGGGAGACTGAGGCAAAAGGATGGCTTGTACCCAGAGTTCAGGGCTGCAGTGAATTATTATCACTGCCCTTCTGCCTGGATGACAGACAAAGACCCTATCTCAAAAAAACACAAAATAATGAATCCTATAAATAAGGATTCTGATGCCATAAGCCTTTCCTTAAACTGCAAATGTTTCATGCTAATTTGAATTGCATTTTAAGAAGTAATGATTCTTGGTGTAAAGGCCATAGAATACGGCACCCAGAAATAAATCCACATATTTCCAGCCAACTGATTTTGGACGAACATGCCAAAAACATACACTGGGGAAAGGACAGCCTCTTCAAATGAATGGCACTGGGAAAACTAAATATCCATATGCAGAAGAATGATACTAGCTTCCTATATAACACCATATAACAACATAAACCCAGAATCGATTGAAGACTGAAATGTAAGGCCCAAAATTATCAAACTACTGTAAGTAAACATAGGGAAAATGCTTGATGACATTAGTCGGCACAAAGATTTTTATGGGTAATACATCAGGAGCATAGGCAAAAAACAAATGATAGACAAATGATACTACATTAAGCTAAAGCGCTTCTGTCCAGCTAACAACTGAGTGAAGAGAAAACTTGCAGAATGGGAGAAAATATTGTCAAGCTATTAATCTAATAAGGGACTAATATCCAAAATACACAAGAAACTCAAACAACTTGACAGTAAAAAAAAAATCTGAGTTCAAAATTGGACGAAATATCTAGCTATACTTTTTTTTAGAAAAAAGAAATACAAATAGCCAATAAATAAATTTAACAATGCTCAGTATCACTAATCCTCAGGGAAATACAAATCAAATTTGCAATATGATATAATCTTGCTTCAATTTGAATAAATTACTATCATTGAAAAGATAAAAAAAAATAAAAAATAAAAACACTGGTGAGGTTCCAGAGAAGAGTAAACTCTTACATGCTGTTGGTGGGAAGGTAAATTAGTGCAGCCACTATAGAAAACAACATGAGGTTTTCTCAAAAAATTAATAATGGAACTGCCGAGGGATCCAGCAAGCCCACTACTGGGTATTCAGGCAATAGAAAAGAAAACAATAGATCAAAAGGATACCTGTCCTCATATGTTTATTGTAGCACTATTCACAATGGCTAATGTATGGAATCAACCTACATATCCATCACCAAATGAAAAGACAAAAAACTGTGGCACACATACACAATGGAATACTATTCACCGTATAAAGGAATTAAATCCTGTTATTCGTGGCCACGTGGATCAGTCTGGAGTACGTTATGTTAAATGCAGACACAGAAAGATAAATACTGCACATTCTCACTCCTATGTGGGAGCTAAAGAAATATTGAGGCTGGGCAACATTGCTGATGCCTATAATTTCCTAGCACTTTGAAAGTCAAAGGCAGGAGAATCACTTGAGGCCAGAAGTTCCAGAGCACCTGGGCAACATAGGAAGATATCTCTATAAAGTCAAAAATCAGACGGGTGCAATGGGGCATGCCCATAATCCTAGCTGCTCAGGAGGCTGAGGTGTGAGGATCACATGAGCCCAAGAGTTGGGGACTGCAGTGAACTATGATCAAACCACTGTCTCCCGTCTGGGTGACTACAGTTGCCCAGAGCCCAGACTATACTAGCAAGACCCTGTCTCTTAACAGCAACAAAAAAGCTCAAAGAAGTAGGGGAAGGTAGGTTGGTTAATGGATATAGAATTACAGTTAGATAAGAGGAATGAGTTCTGGTGTTCTGCGGCATTGTAGGGTGAATATGGTTAACTATGATTTATTGTATATTTTTAAAAAGACAGAAGACTGTGAATGTTCACAATTCAAAGAAATGAAAAATGGTTGAAGTAGTAAATGTGCTAGTTAGCTTGATTATTACACCCTATTTACATGTATCAAAATATCACTCTATAACCCATAATTATGTATATATGCATCAATTAAAACAAAAGAGAAGCTACAGTCATCCCATTTAAAAAAACAATATAGGCCAACCTTACTGACTTCCTCCTAATGAATAGAATGCAGTAAAAGGGATACCATGTGGCTTCCCTATCTCAGACTGCTTTCCCTTGGAACCCAGCCCCCAGATTGTGAGAGCACTCAGGCCACAAAGAGAACCTGGCAGTGCCAGTGTCAGTGTTCATGCTGCCTGTCCCAACCAAGGTTCCAGCCAATGGCCAGCATCAACCATCAAACACGTGGGTGAGCAATGCTTCAGAGGATTCCATTTCCCCAACTGATCAGCTGTTCCTAGGGAAGCTGAGGGGAGCAGAGACAAGCTGTCCTGGCCAAGCTTTTTCCAAACCACAGGTTCATTAACAAAATAAATGTTTTTCTTTTAAGCCACAAAACTCTGGGTAATTGTTAGAAAAATAAGTTTTAAAAAGAGACAACAGGAAACATAACTTATGCAGCAGAAAAGAGTCTCCTTTAAAGTAGGATCTAATAAATGTTGAGGTTAATTTATTGATGGCAAACATTACTGAGAAGCAGCAGATAACCAGGAGAGAGACATAAGCTGCTGAGGAGGAACTTCTCTTAAAACTTCTTCAATTGTGAACTCTGATAACAAGGCAAGGGTGTCTCCTTACAATTTCCCCTCAAGTTAGGAAATAAGACTAGGAAGCATGAAGACATATGATATGAAAAACAACTAGAAATACTTGGTTACACAATTAAAATCAGACATTTACCTGATTTGAATTAACTAAAATTCTAAAAGATAAGCTTTGAGTATTTATTAATCAATCTAGTATTTAATTTTTATTTTTCTTTTCTCAATGAGGAAATAAGGAGAACATAATGAAATGATTTTTAGTCTTCACAGAAGTAAAATAAACATAGTGTGCTTTGACTGTTAAGATATCAAACGCAATTTCTCCTTTACCTTACTCCAAGCTTGTTTGTTTGGAGAAGTTAAGACCACCCCATCTCTATGTTTTGCCACAATGCTTCTCTAAAGCACACAACTTGGCTCTGAAATTTTGAAAGTCAAAATACTAATCTACTATGTGTCTCTGATAAATTGCCTGAACATTACCTGATTTTGAAGTGCTGCACTTCTAAGACCTTTTCTTGGAATGAGTTAAATTTTATATTCCAAGAATCCTCTACTGAGCTAGAAAGCAGAGCTGTGCATCTCTGTTTCAGTAAAAGGAGGTCAATACAGGCAACTGTGGTTTCTGAGAATGCAAGATCTGCACCAAGAAAAGGATTAGCCACAGTGCTACCCAAGAGAACCAGCTGCCAGGTGGAAAGAGGATCTGTGAACTGCAAGATGATGACTTCACTTGATTTCCACAGAGGAAAGCTGGCGGCTCAGACTTAAACTTCTCCTCCCTGGATGGTAAACATCTATGGAAGGTTCTATGAATTATAATGAGTTAGTAAAACATAATGCACTAAATATTAGACTATGTCAGCAGATCCTGTGACCAAAACTTACTGAAAATAAAACTATAGTGGGAGGCAATGGAAAAGAGACTAAAGATTTGAATGGAGAAAAAAAGAAATAAAGTGTGTTTTGTAGGCCTGGCTTCCCATCATGTCTTAGAGTAAGTAAGGTATAAGCTGGCCAGAGACTCCTTTGAGACACAAAAGGTGAAGTTAAAGATATTCCACTAAATTTAATTTTTATTACGACATAAGACAACTGGTAATATGCAACATGATTGAAAAAAGCTTCTCAGTAAATTCATTTTGGCCTTGACATAAGAATAGACATAAACAAACTAAGAATTGATAATCTAAAAATAAACCTGCACATTTACAGTCCATTGATTTTATATAAGGTTAACAAAAAAACAAAATGGGAAAAGAATAGTCTTTTCAATAAATGGTGCTGGGACAACTGGGTATCCATATGCAAAAAATAAATTTGGACCAAATATCTTATTTAAAAATTAACTCAAAATAAAACAGTTATCTGTAACAGCTAAAACTATAAAACTCTCAGAAGAAAACCCTGGCATAAATCTTTGTGACTGCATTTGGCAGTGTTTTCTTAGCTAGGACTCCAAAGGAAAAATGGATTCAATGGACTTCAAAATTGAAAACTGCTGTGCTTAAGCAGACAGTATCAAGAAGTGAAAAGGCAAGACACTGAGTAGAAGAAAGTATTGGAAAAGCATATATCTGATAAGCGACTTACATATATAGGATATGTAAAGAACCTTTGCAATTCATAAGTAACAAGATAACCCAATTTAAAAAATGGGCAAAGATTTTGAATAGATATATCTGCAAAGAAGATATAAAGATAGATAATGGGCACATTAATAGATGCTTGATGTAATTAGTCATTAAGAAAATGTAAATCAAAACCACATGTCGTATCACTTCACACCACCAGGTAAAATCTTTGTTCAATAAAAAAGAGAAAGTAAGTGTTAGAAAAAATGTAAAGAAATTAAAACCCTTATCCAATATTGCTGGGAATGTAAAGTGATGCAGCCACTTTGGAAAACAAACTGGCAGCTCCTCAAAAGGTTAAGCATGAAGTTACCATATGACCCAGAAATTCCAGTCATAAGTATATACTCCAGAAAAATAAAAACCTATGCAAGCACAAAAACTCATACATAAATATTTACAGCAGCATTATTAATACGAGTCAAAAAGTGGAAAGAACCAGAACGTCTATCACCTTTAGTTGGGAAAGAACCCAAGGGTCTATCACCTGGCGAATGGATAAATAAAATGTTTGATGTATCCATACAATGGAATCTTACTCAGCAATAAGAAGGAATTAAGTACTGATACTGTATTAGGAGGAGACAGCAAAATGCCTAGGCAGATACGGAGGGGTCCCCGGAGAATCTCCAACCAGCCCCACAAGTGTTTACACCGGATGTTATGTGCAGATAAGGGAACCTGGACTTGTCTTGCCTGGACATGCCTGCAGCAGACCAGAGGCCCACATGCACTGGGGGGATGGGGTGGAGCCACCAGGAATTCACACCTTATGCAGGGGAGGAGCCAGGCCGCTTCAGCTCATGTGCTCCTGGTATTCAATTGTGAGGTGGAAACCTGTTTGCAGGA
>NW_022096700.1:0-28671 GCF_006542625.1 Nomascus leucogenys | reverse complement strand
ATATTCAAATAAAAACTACACAGAAGCATTCTGTGAAACTTCTTTCTGTTCTGTCATTCAACTAACAGAGTTGAAGCTTACTTTTGATTGAGAGCAGTTCTGAAACACTCTTTCTGTAGAAACTGCAAGTGGACATTCTGAGCGCTAAGGGCCTATAGTGGAAAAAGGAATATCTTCAAATAAAAACTACCAGAAGCATTTTTGAAACTTCTTCTGTTCTGTGCATTAAACTACAAAGAGTTGAAGCTTACTTTGATTGAGCAGTTCTGAAACACTCTTCTGTAGAAACTGCAAGTGGACATTTCGGAGCGCTAAGGGCCTATAGTGGAAAAAGGAATATCTTCAAATAAAAACTACACAGAAGCATTCTGTGAAACTTCTTTCTGTTCTGTGCATTCAAAACAGAGTTGAAGCTTTTTGATTGAGCAGTTCTGAAACACTCTTTCTGTAGAAACTGCAAGTGGAATTCTGAGCGCTAAGGGCCTATAGTGGAAAAAGGATATCTTCAAAAAAAACTACACAGAAGCATTCTGTGAAACTTCTTTCTGTTCTGTGCATTCAACTAACAGAGTTGAAGCTTACTTTGATTGAGCAGTTCTGAAACACTCTTTCTGTAGAAACTGCAAGTGACATTCTGAGCGCTAAGGGCCTATAGTGGAAAAAGGAATATCTTCAAATAAAAACTACACAGAAGCATTCTGTGAAACTTCTCTGTTCTGTGCATTCTCTAACAGAGTTGAAGCTTACTTTTGATGAGCAGTTCTGAAACACTCTTTCTGTAGAAACTGCAAGTGGACATTCGGAGCGCTAAGGGGCCTAAGTGGAAAAAGGAATATCTTCAAATAAAAACTACACAGAAGCATTCTGTGAAACTTCTTTCTGTTCTGTGCATTCAACTACAGAGTTGAAGCTTACTTTTGATTGAGCAGTTCTGAAACACTCTTTCTGTAGAAACTGCAAGTGACATTCTGAGCGCTAAGGGCCTATAGTGGAAAAAGGAATATCTTCAAATAAAAACTACACAGAAGCATTCTGTGAAACTTCTTCTGTTCTGTGCATTCAACTAACAGAGTTGAAGCTTACTTTTGATTGAGCAGTTCTGAAACACTTTCTGTAGAAACTGCAAGTGGACATTCGGAGCGCTAAGGGCCTATAGTGGAAAAAGGAATATCTTCAAATAAACTACACAGAAGCATTCGTGAAACTTTTTCTGTTCTGTGCATTCAACTAACAGAGTTGAAGCTTACTTTTGATTGAGCAGTTCTGAAACACTCTTTCTGTAGAAACTGAAGGTGGAACTGAGCGCTAAGGGCCTATAGTGGAAAAAGGAATATCTTCAAATAAAAACTACACAGAAGCATTCTGTGAAACTTTTCTGTTCTGTGCATTCAACTAACAGAGTTGAAGCTTACTTTTGATTGAGCAGTTCTGAAACACTCTTTCTGTAGAAACTGCAAGTGGACATTCTGAGCGCTAAGGGCCTATAGTGGAAAAAGGAATATCTTCAAATAAAACTACACAGAAGCATTCTGTGAAACTTCTTTCTGTTCTGTGCATTCAACTAACAGAGTTGAAGCTTACTTTTGATTGAGCAGTTCTGAAACACTCTTTCTGTAGAAACTGCAAGTGGACATTCGGAGCGCTAAGGGCCTATAGTGGAAAAAGGAATATCTTCAAATAAAACTACACAGAAGCATTCTGTGAAACTTCTTTCTGTTCTGTGCATTCAACTAACAGAGTTGAAGCTTACTTTGATTGAGCAGTTCTGAAACACTCTCTGTAGAAACTGAAGTGGACATTCGCGCTAAGGGCCTATAGTGGAAAAAGGAATATCTTCAAATAAAAACTACACAGAAGCATTCTGTGAAACTTCTTCTGTTCTGTGCATTCAACTAACAGAGTTGAAGCTTACTTTTGATTGAGCAGTTCTGAAACACTTTCTGTAGAAACTGCAAGTGGACATTCTGAGACGCTAAGGGCCTATAGTGGAAAAAGGAATATCTCAAATAAAAACTACACAGAAGCATTCTGTGAAACTTGTTTCTGTTCTGTGCATTCAACTAACAGAGTTGAAGTTTACTTTTGATTGAGCAGTTCTGAAACACTCTTTCTGTAGAAACTGCAAGTGGACATTCTGACGCTAAGGGCCTATAGTGGAAAAAGGAATATCTTCAAATAAAACTACACAGAAGCATTCTGTGAAACTTCTTTCTGTTCTGTGCATTCAACTAACAGAGTTGAAGCTTACTTTTGTTGAGCAGTTCTGAAACACTCTTTCTGTAGAAACTGCAGTGGACATTTGAGCGCTAAGGGCCTATAGTGGAAAAAGGAATATCTTCAAATAAAAACTACACAGAAGCATTCTGTGAAACTTCTTTCTGTTCTGTGCATTCAACTAACAGAGTTGAAGCTTACTTTTGATTGAGCAGTTCTGAAACACTCTTTCTGTAGAAACTGCAAGTGGACATTCTGAGCGCTAAGGGCCTATAGTGGAAAAAGGAATATCTTCAAATAAAAACTACACAGAAGCATTTTGTGAAACTTCTTCTGTTCTGTGCATTAAACTTACAGAGTTGAAGCTTACTTTTGATTGAGCAGTTCTGAAACACTCTTTCTGTAGAAACTGCAAGTGGACTTTCGGAGCGCTAAGGGCCTATAGTGGAAAAGGAATATCTTCAAATAAAAACTACACAGAAGCATTTGTGAAACTTCTTTCTGTTCTGTGCAAACTAACAGAGTTGAAGCTTACTTTTGATTGAGCAGTTCTGAAACACTCTTTCTGTAGAAACTGCAAGTGGACATTCTGAGCGCTAAGGGCCTATAGTGGAAAAAATATCTCAAATAAAAACTACACAGAAGCATTCTGTGAAACTTCTTTCTGTTCTGTGCATTCAACTAACAGAGTTGAAGCTTACTTTTGATTGAGCAGTTCTGAAACACTCTTTCTGTAGAAACTGCAAGTGGACATTCGAGCGCTAAGGGCCTATAGTGGAAAAAGGAATATCTTCAAATAAAAACTACACAGAAGCATTCTGTGAAACTTCTTTCTGTTCTGTGCATTCAACTAACAGAGTTGAAGCTTACTTTTGATTGAGCAGTTCTGAAACACTCTTTCTGTAGAAACTGAAGTGGACATTCGGCGCTAAGGGCCTATAGTGGAAAAAGGAATATCTTCAAAAAAAACTACACAGAAGCATTCTGTGAAACTTCTTTCTGTTCTGTGCATTCAACTACAGAGTTGAAGCTTACTTTTGATTGAGCAGTTCTGAAACACTCTTTCTGTAGAAACTGCAAGTGACATTCTGAGCGCTAAGGGCCTATAGTGGAAAAAAATATCTTCAAATAAAAACTAGAAGCATTTTGTGAAACTTCTCTCTGTTCTGTGCATTAAACTACAGAGTTGAAGCTTACTTTTGATTGAGCAGTTCTGAAACACTCTTTCTGTAGAAACTGCAAGTGGACTTTCGGAGCTAAGGGCCTATAGTGGAAAAAGGAATATCTTCAAATAAAAACTACACAGAAGCATTTGTGAAACTTCTTTCTGTTCTGTGCATTCAACTAACAGAGTTGAAGCTTACTTTTGATTGAGCAGTTCTGAAACACTCTTTCTGTAGAAACTGCAAGTGACATTCTAGCGCTAAGGGCCTATAGTGGAAAAGGAATATCTTCAAATAAAAACTACACAGAAGCATTCTGTGAAACTTCTTTCTGTTCTGTGCATTCAACTAACAGAGTTGAAGCTTACTTTGATTGAGCAGTTCTGAAACACTCTTTCTGTAGAAACTGCAAGTGGACATTCGAGCGCTAAGGGCCTATAGTGGAAAAAGAATATCTTCAAAAAAACTACACAGAAGCATTCTGTGAAACTCTTTCTGTTCTGTGCATTCAACTAACAGTTGAAGCTTACTTTTGATTGAGCAGTTCTGAAACACTCTTTCTGTAGAAACTGCAAGTGGACATTCGGACGCTAAGGGCCTATAGTGGAAAAAGGAATATCTTCAAAGAAAAACTACACAGAAGCATTCTGAGAAACTTCTTTCTGTTCTGTGCATTCAACTAACAGAGTTGAAGCTTACATTTGATTGAGCAGTTCTGAAACACTCTTTCTGTAGAAACTGCAAGTGGACATTCGAGCGCTAAGGGCCTATAGTGGAAAAAGGAATATCTTCAAATAAAAACTACACAGAAGCATTCTGTGAAACTTCTTCTGTTCTGTGCATTCAACTACAGAGTTGAAGCTTACTTTTGATTGAGCAGTTCTGAAACACTCTTTCTGTAGAAACTGCAAGTGGACATTCGGAGCGCTAAGGGCCTATAGTGGAAAAAAATATCTTCAAATAAAACTACACAGAAGCATTCTGTGAAACTTCTTTCTGTTCTGTTTCAACTAACAGAGTTGAACTTACTTTTGATTGAGCAGTTCTGAAACACTCTCTGTAGAAACTGAAGTGACATTCTGCGCTAAGGGCCTATAGTGGAAAAAGGAATATCTTCAAATAAAAACTACACAGAAGCATTCTGTGAAACTTCTTTCTGTTCTGTGCATTCAACAAACAGAGTTGAAGCTTACTTTTGATTGAGCAGTTCTGAAACACTCTTTCTGTAGAAACTGCAAGTGGACATTCTGAGCGCTAAGGGCCTATAGTGGAAAAAGGAATATCTTCAAATAAAAACTACACAGAAGCATTCTGTGAAACTTCTTTCTGTTCTGTGCATTCAACTAACAGAGTTGAAGCTTACTTTTGATTGAGCAGTTCTGAAACACTCTTTCTGTAGAAACTGCAAGTGGACATTCTGAGCGCTAATAGGCCTATAGTGGAAAAAGGAATATCTTCAAATAAAAACTACACAGAAGCATTCTGTGAAACTTTCTGTTCTGTGCATTCAACTACAGAGTTGAAGCTTACTTTTGATTGAGCAGTTCTGAAACACTCTTTCTGTAGAAACTGCAAGTGGACATTCGAGCGCTAAGGGCCTATACTGGAAAAAGGAATATCTTCAAATAAAAACTACACAGAAGCATTTTGTGAAACTTCTTTCTGTTCTGTGCATTAAACTAACAGAGTTGAAGCTTACTTTTGATTGAGCAGTTCTGAAACACTCTTTCTGTAGAAACTGCAAGTGAATTCTGAGCGCTAAGGGCCTATAGTGGAGAAAAAATATCTCAAATAAAAACTACACAGAAGCATTCTGTGAAACTTCTTTCTGTTCTGTGCATTCAACTAACAGAGTTGAAGTTACTTTTGATTGAGCAGTTCTGAAACACTCTTTCTGTACAAATTGCAAGTGGAATTTCCGAGCGCTAAGTGTCCTATAGTGGAAAAAGGAATATCTTCAAATAAAAACTACACAGAAGCATTCTGTGAAACTTCTTTCTGTTCTGTGCATTCAACTAACAGAGTTGAAGCTTACTTTTGATTGAGCAGTTCTGAAACACTCTTTCTGTAGAAACTGCAAGTGGATATTCTGAGCGCTAAGGGGCCTATAGTGGAAAAAGGAATATCTTCAAATAAAAACTACACAGAAGCATTCTGTGAAACTTCTTTCTGTTCTGTGCATTCAACTAACAGAGTTGAACCTTACTTTTGATTGAGCAGTTCTGAAACACTCTTTCTGTAGAAACTGCAAGTGGAATTGAGCGCTAAGGGCCTATAGTGGAAAAAGGAATATCTTCAAATAAAAACTACACAGAAGCATTCTGTGAAACTTCTTTCTGTTCTGTGCATTCAACTAACAGAGTTGAAGCTTACTTTTGATTGAGCAGTTCTGAAACACTCTTTCTGTAGAAACTGCAAGTGGACATTTGAGCGCTAAGGGCCTATAGTGGAAAAAGGAATATCTTCAAATAAAAACTACAGAAGCATTTGTGAAACTTTCTCTGTTCTGTGCATTCAACTACAGAGTTGAAGCTTACTTTTGATTGAGCAGTTCTGAAACACTCTTTCTGTAGAAACTGCAAGTGGACATTCTGAGCGCTAAGGGCCTATAGTGGAAAAAGGAATATCTTCAAATAAAAACTACACAGAAGCATTCTGTGAAACTTCTTTCTTCTGTGCATTCAACTAACAGAGTTGAAGCTTACTTTTGTTGAGCAGTTCTGAAACACTCTTTCTGTAGAAACTGCAGTGGAATTCGGAGCGCTAAGGGCCTATAGTGGAAAAAGGAATATCTTCAAATAAAAACTACACAGAAGCATTCTGTGAAACTTCTTTCTGTTCTGTGCATTCAACTAACAGAGTTGAAGCTTACTTTTGATTGAGCAGTTCTGAAACACTCTTTCTGTAGAAACTGCAAGTGGACATTCGGAGCGCTAAGGGCCTATAGTGGAAAAAGGAATATCTTCAAATAAAAACTACAGAAGCATTGTGAAACTTCTTTCTGTTCTGTGCATTCAACTACAGAGTTGAAGCTTACTTTTGATTGAGCAGTTCTGAAACACTCTTTCTGTAGAAACTGCAAGTGGACTTTCGAGCGCTAAGGGCCTATAGTGGAAAAAGGAATATCTTCAAATAAAAACTACACAGAAGCATTTTGTGAAACTTCTTTCTGTTCTGTGCATTAACTACAGAGTTGAAGCTTACTTTTGATTGAGCAGTTCTGAAACACTTTCTGTAGAAACTGCAAGTGGACATTCTGAGCGCTAAGGGCCTATAGTGGAAAAGGAATATCTTCAAATAAAAACTACACAGAAGCATTCTGTGAAACTTCTTTCTGTTCTGTGCATTCAACTAACAGAGTTGAAGCTTACTTTTTGTGCAGTTCTGAAACACTCTTTCTGTAGAAACTGCAAGTGGACATTCGAGCGCTAAGGGCCTATAGTGGAAAAAATATCTTCAAATAAAAACTACACAGAAGCATTCGTGAAACTTTCTGTTCTGTCATTCAACTAACAGAGTTGAAGCTTACTTTTGATTGAGCAGTTCTGAAACACTCTCTGTAGAAACTGAAGTGGACACTGCGCTAAGGGCCTATAGTGGAAAAAGGAATATCTTCAAATAAAAACACCAGAAGCATTCTGTGAAACTTTTTCTGTTCTGTGCATTCACTAACAGAGTTGAAGCTTACTTTTGATTGAGCAGTTCTGAAACACTCTTTCTGTAGAAACTGCAGTGGACTTTCGAGCGCTAAGGGCCTATAGTGGAAAAAGGAATATCTTCAAATAAAAACTACACAGAAGCATTCTGTGAAACTTCTTTCTGTTCTGTGCATTCAACTAACAGAGTTGAAGCTTACTTTTGATTGAGCAGTTCTGAAACACTCTTTCTGTAGAAACTGCAAGGTGGACATTCTGAGCGCTAAGGGCCTATAGTGGAAAAAGGAATATCTTCAAATAAAAACTACACAGAAGCATTCTGTGAAACTTCTCTCTGTGCATTCAACTACAGAGTTGAAGCTTACTTTTGATTGAGCAGTTCTGAAACACTCTTTCTGTAGAAACTGCAAGTGGACATTCGGAGCGCTAAGGGCCTATAGTGGAAAAAGGAATATCTTCAAATAAAAACTACACAGAAGCATTCTGTGAAACTTCTTTCTGTTCTGTGCATTCAACTAACAGAGTTGAAGCTTTACTTTGTTGAGCAGTTCTGAAACACTCTTTCTGTAGAAACTGCAAGTGGAATTCGGAGCGCTAAGGGCCTATAGTGGAAAAAGGAATATCTTCAAATAAAAACTACACAGAAGCATTCTGTGAAACTTCTTTCTGTTCTGTGCATTCAACTACAGAGTTGAAGCTTACTTTTGTTGAGCAGTTCTGAAACACTCTTTCTGTAGAAAGTGACATTCTGAGCGCTAAGGGCCTATAGTGGAAAAAGGAATATCTTCAAATAAAAACTACACAGAAGCATTCTGTGAAACTTCTCTTTCTGTGCATTAACTACAGAGTTGAAGCTTACTTTTGATTGAGCAGTTCTGAAACACTCTTTCTGTAGAAACTGCAAGTGGACATTCGGAGCGCTAAGGGCCTATAGTGGAAAAAGGAATATCTTCAAATAAAAACTACACAGAAGCATTTTGTGAAACTTCTTTCTGTTCTGTGCATTAAACTACAGAGTTGAAGCTTACTTTTGATTGAGCAGTTCTGAAACACTCTTTCTGTAGAAACTGCAAGTGACATTCTGAGCGCTAAGGGCCTATAGTGGAAAAAATATCTTCAAATAAAAACTACACAGAAGCATTCTGTGAAACTTCTTTCTGTTCTGTGCATTCAACTAACAGAGTTGAAGCTTACTTTTGATTGAGCAGTTCTGAAACACTCTTTCTGTAGAAACTGCAAGTGGACATTCGAGCGCTAAGGGGCCTATAGTGGAAAAAGGAATATCTTCAAATAAAAACTACACAGAAGCATTCTGTGAAACTTTTCTGTTCTGTGCATTCAACTAACAGAGTTGAAGCTTACTTTTGATTGAGCAGTTCTGAAACACTCTTTCTGTAGAAACTGAAGGACATTCTGAGCGCTAAGGGCCTATAGTGGAAAAAGGAATATCTTCAAATAAAAACTACACAGAAGCATTCTGTGAAACTTCTTCTGTTCTGTGCATTCAACTAACAGAGTTGAAGCTTACTTTTGATTGAGCAGTTCTGAAACACTCTTTCTGTAGAAACTGCAAGTGGACATTCTGAGCGCTAAGGGCCTATAGTGGAAAAAGGAATATCTTCAAATAAAACTACACAGAAGCATTCTGTGAAACTTCTTTCTGTTCTGTGCATTCAACTAACAGAGTTGAAGCTTACTTTTGATTGAGCAGTTCTGAAACACTCTTTCTGTAGAAACTGCAAGTGGACATTCGGAGCGCTAAGGGCCTATAGTGGAAAAAGGAATATCTTCAAATAAAACTACACAGAAGCATTCTGTGAAACTTCTTTCTGTTCTGTGCATTCAACTAACAGAGTTGAAGCTTACTTTTGATTGAGCAGTTCTGAAACACTCTCTGTAGAAACTGCAAGTGACATTCGTAGCGCTAAGGGCCTATAGTGGAAAAGGAATATCTTCAAATAAAAACTACACAGAAGCATTCTGTGAAACTTCTTTCTGTTCTGTGCATTCAACTAACAGAGTTGAAGCTTACTTTTGATTGAGCAGTTCTGAAACACCTTTCTGTAGAAACTGCAAGGACATTCTGAGCGCTAAGGGCCTATAGTGGAAAAAGGAATATCTTCAAATAAAAACTACACAGAAGCATTCTGTGAAACTTTTCTGTTCTGTGCATTCAACTAACAGAGTTGAAGTTTACTTTTGATTGAGCAGTTCTGAAACACTTTCTGTAGAAACTGCAAGTGGACATTCTGAGCTAAGGGCCTATAGTGGAAAAAGGAATATCTTTAAATAAAAACTACAAAGAAGCATTCTGTGAAACTTCTTTCTCTTCTGTGCATTCAACTAACAGAGTTGAAGCTTACTTTTGTTGAGCAGTTCTGAAACACTCTTTCTGTAGAAACTGCAAGTGGACATTGAGCGCTAAGGGCCTATAGTGGAAAAAGGAATATCTTCAAATAAAAACTACACAGAAGCATTCTGTGAAACTTCTTTCTGTTCTGTGCATTCAACTAACAGAGTTGAAGCTTACTTTTGATTGAGCAGTTCTGAAACACTCTTTCTGTAGAAACTGCAAGTGACATTCTGAGCGCTAAGGGCCTATAGTGGAAAAAGGAATATCTTCAAATAAAAACTACACAGAAGCATTTTGTGAAACTTCTTCTGTTCTGTGCATTAACTACAGAGTTGAAGCTTACTTTTGATTGAGCAGTTCTGAAACACTCTTTCTGTAGAAACTGCAAGTGGACATTCGGAGCGCTAAGGGCCTATAGTGGAAAAAGGAATATCTTCAAATAAAAACTACACAGAAGCATTTGTGAAACTTCTTTCTGTTCTGTGCATTAACTACAGAGTTGAAGCTTACTTTTGATTGAGCAGTTCTGAAACACTCTTTCTGTAGAAACTGCAAGTGACATTCTGAGCGCTAAGGGCCTATAGTGGAAAAGGAATATCTTCAAATAAAAACTACACAGAAGCATTCTGTGAAACTTCTTTCTGTTCTGTGCATTCAACTAACAGAGTTGAAGCTTACTTTTGTGAGCAGTTCTGAAACACTCTTTCTGTAGAAACTGCAAGTGGACATTCGAGCGCTAAGGGCCTATAGTGGAAAAAGGAATATCTTCAAATAAAAACTACACAGAAGCATTGTGAAACTTCTTTCTGTTCTGCATTCAACTAACAGAGTTGAAGCTTACTTTTGATTGAGCAGTTCTGAAACACTCTTTCTGTAGAAACTGCAAGTGACATTCTGCGCTAAGGGCCTATAGTGGAAAAAGGAATATCTTCAAATAAAAACTACACAGAAGCATTTTGTGAAACTTCTTTCTGTTCTGTGCATTCACTACAGAGTTGAAGCTTACTTTTGATTGAGCAGTTCTGAAACACTCTTTCTGTAGAAACTGCAAGTGACATTCTGAGCTAAGGGCCTATAGTGGAAAAAGGAATATCTTCAAATAAAAACTACACAGAAGCATTCTGTGAAACTTCTTTCTGTTCTGTGCATTCAACTAACAGAGTTGAAGCTTACTTTTGATTGAGCAGTTCTGAAACACTCTTTCTGTAGAAACTGCAAGTGGACATTGAGCGCTAAGGGGCCTATAGTGGAAAAAGAATATCTTCAAATAAAAACTACACAGAAGCATTCTGTGAAACTTTCTGTTCTGTGCATTCAACTAACAGAGTTGAAGCTTACTTTTGATTGAGCAGTTCTGAAACACACTCTCTGTAGAAACTGCAAGTGGACATTCGACGCTAAGGGCCTATAGTGGAAAAAGGAATATCTTCAAATAAAAACTACACAGAAGCATTCTGTGAAACTTCTTTCTGTTCTGTGCATTCTAACAGAGTTGAAGCTTACTTTTGATTGAGCAGTTCTGAAACACCTTTCTGTAGAAACTGCAGTGGACTTTCGGAGCGCTAAGGGCCTATAGTGGAAAAAGGAATATCTTCAAATAAAAACTACACAGAAGCATTCTGTGAAACTTCTTTCTGTTCTGTGCATTCAACTAACAGAGTTGAAGCTTACTTTTGATTGAGCAGTTCTGAAACACTCTTTCTGTAGAAACTGCAAGTGGACATTCTGAGCGCAAGGGCCTATAGTGGAAAAAAATATCTTCAAATAAAAACTACACAGAAGCATTTGTGAAACTTCTTTCTGTTCTGTGCATTAACTACAGAGTTGAAGCTTACTTTTGATTGAGCAGTTCTGAAACACTCTTTCTGTAGAAACTGCAAGTGGACATTCGGAGCGCTAAGGGCCTATAGTGGAAAAAGGAATATCTTCAAATAAAACTACACAGAAGCATTCTGTGAAACTTCTTTCTGTTCTGTGCATTCAACTAACAGAGTTGAAGCTTATTTGTTGAGCAGTTCTGAAACACTCTTTCTGTAGAAACTGCAGTGGACATTCGAGCGCTAAGGGCCTATAGTGGAAAAAGGGAATATCTTCAAATAAAAACTACACAGAAGCATTCTGTGAAACTTCTTTCTGTTCTGTCCATTCAACTAACAGAGTTGAAGCTTACTTTTGATTGAGCAGTTCTGAAACACTCTTTCTGTAGAAACTGCAATTGACATTCTGAGCGCTAAAGGGCCTATAGTGGAAAAAGGAATATCTTCAAATAAACTACACAGAAGCATTTTGTGAAACTTCTCTGTTCTGTGCATTACTAACAGAGTTGAAGCTTACTTTTGATTGAGCAGTTCTGAAACACTTTCTGTAGAAACTGAAGTGGACATTCGGAGCGCTAAGGGCCTATAGTGGAAAAAGGAATATCTTCAAATAAAAACTACACAGAAGCATTCTGTGAAACTTCTTTCTGTTCTGTGCATTCAACTACAGAGTTGAAGCTTACTTTTGATTGAGCAGTTCTGAAACACTCTTTCTGTAGAAACTGCAAGTGGACATTCTGAGCGCTAAGGGCCTATAGTGGAAAAGGAATATCTTCAAATAAAAACTACAGAGAGCATTCTGTGAAACTTCTTTCTGTTCTGTGCATTCAACTAACAGAGTTGAAGCTTACTTTTGATTGAGCAGTTCTGAAACACTCTTTCTGTAGAAACTGCAAGTGGACATTCGGAGCGCTAAGGGCCTATAGTGGAAAAAGGAATATCTTCAAAAAAACTACACAGAAGCATTCGTGAAACTTTTCTGTTCTGTGCATTCAACTAACAGATGAAGCTTACTTTTGATTGAGCAGTTCTGAAACACTCTTTCTGTAGAAACTGCAAGGAGGATTCTGAGCGCTAAGGGCCTATAGTGGAAAAAGGAATATCTCAAATAAAAACTACACAGAAGCATTCTGTGAAACTTTTCTGTTCTGTGCATTCAACTAACAGAGTTGAAGCTTACTTTTGATTGAGCAGTTCTGAAACACTCTTTCTGTAGAAACTGCAAGTGGACATTCTGAGCGCTAAGGGCCTATAGTGGAAAAAGGAATATCTTCAAATAAAAACTACACAGAAGCATTCTGTGAAACTTCTTTCTGTTCTGTGCATTCAACTAACAGAGTTGAAGCTTACTTTTGATTGAGCAGTTCTGAAACACTCTTTCTGTAGAAACTGCAAGTGGACATTCGAGCGCTAAGGGCCTATAGTGGAAAAAGGAATATCTTCAAATAAAACTACACAGAAGCATTCGTGAAACTTCTTTCTGTTCTGTGCATTCAACTAACAGAGTTGAAGCTTACTTTTGATTGAGCAGTTCTGAAACACACTCTCTGTAGAAACTGAAGTTGACATTCGTATGCTAAAGGGCCTATAGTGGAAAAAGGAATATCTTCAAATAAAAACAACACAGAAGCATTCTCTGAAACTTCTTTCTGTTCTGTGCATTCAGCTAACAGAGTTGAAGCTTACTTTTGATTGAGCAGTTCTGAAACACCTTTCTGTAGAAACTGCAGGGTATTCTGAGCTAAGGGGCCTATAGTGGAAAAAGGAATATCTCAAATAAAAACTACACAGAAGCATTCTGTGAAACTTGTTACTGTTCTGTGCATTCAACTAACAGAGTTGAAGTTTACTTTTGATTGAGCAGTTCTGAAACACTCTTTCTGTAGAAACTGCAAGTGGACATTCTGAACGCTAAGGGGCCTATAGTGGAAAAAGGAATATCTTCAAATAAAACTACACAGAAGCATTCTGTGAAACTTCTTTCTGTTCTGTGCATTCAACTAACAGAGCTGAAGCTTACTATTGGTTGAGCAGTTCTGAAAACACTTTCTGTAGAAACTGCAAGGTGGACATTGGAGCGCTAAGGGCCTATAGTGGAAAAAGGAATATCTTCAAATAAAAACTACACAGAAGCATTCTGTGAAACTTCTTTCTGTTCTGTGCATTCAACTAACAGAGTTGAAGCTTACTTTTGATTGAGCAGTTCTGAAACACTCTTTCTGTAGAAACTGCAAGTGGACATTCTGAGCGCTAAGGGGCCTATAGTGGAAAAGGAATATCTTCAAATAAAAACTACACAGAAGCATTTTGTGAAACTTCTTTCTGTTCTGTGCATTAAACTTACAGAGTTGAAGCTTACTTTTGATTGAGCAGTTCTGAAACACTCTTTCTGTAGAAACTGCAAGTGGACATTCGGAGCGCTAAGGGCCTATAGTGGAAAAGGAATATCTTCAAATAAAAACTACACAGAAGCATTTGTGAAACTTCTTTCTGTTCTGTGCATTCAACTACAGAGTTGAAGCTTACTTTTGATTGAGCAGTTCTGAAACACTCTTTCTGTAGAAACTGCAAGTGACATTCTGAGCGCTAAGGGCCTATAGTGGAAAAGGAATATCTTCAAATAAAACTACACAGAAGCATTCTGTGAAACTTCTTTCTGTTCTGTGCATTCAACTAACAGAGTTGAAGCTTACTTTTGATTTGCAGTTCTGAAACACTCTTTCTGTAGAAACTGCAAGTGGACATTCGGAGCGCTAAGGGCCTATAGTGGAAAAGGAATATCTTCAAATAAAACTACACAGAAGCATTCGTGAAACTTCTTTCTGTTCTGTGCATTCAACTAACAGAGTTGAAGCTTACTTTTGATTGAGCAGTTCTGAAACACTCTTCTGTAGAAACTGAAGTTGACATTCGTAGCGCTAAGGGCCTATAGTGGAAAAAGGGATATCTTCAAATAAAAACTACACAGAAGCATTTCTGTGAAACTTCTTCTGTTCTGTGCATTCACTAACAGAGTTGAAGCTTACTTTTGATTGAGCAGTTCTGAAACACCTTTCTGTAGAAACTGCAAGTGGACATTGAGCGCTAAGGGCCTATAGTGGAAAAAGGAATATCTTCAAATAAAAACTACACAGAAGCATTTTGTGAAACTTCTTTCTGTTCTGTGCATTCAACTAACAGAGTTGAAGCTTACTTTTGATTGAGCAGTTCTGAAACACTCTTTCTGTAGAAACTGCAAGTGACATTCTGAGCGCTAAGGGCCTATAGTGGAAAAAGGAATATCTTCAAATAAAAACTACACAGAAGCATTTGTGAAACTTCTCTGTTCTGTGCATTAAACTAACAGAGTTGAAGCTTACTTTTGATTGAGCAGTTCTGAAACACTCTTTCTGTAGAAACTGCAATTGACATTCTGAGCGTAAGGGCCTATAGTGGAAAAAGGAATATCTTCAAATAAAAACTACACAGAAGCATTTGTGAAACTTCTTCTGTTCTGTGCATTAAACTACAGAGTTGAAGCTTACTTTTGACTGAGCAGTTCTGAAACACTCTTTCTGTAGAAACTGCAAGTGGACTTCGGAGCGCTAAGGCCTATAGTGGAAAAGGAATATCCAAAATAAAAACTACACAGAAGCATTCTGTGAAACTTCTTTCTGTTCTGTGCATTCAACTAACAGAGTTGAAGCTTACTTTTGTTGAGCAGTTCTGAAACACTCTTTCTGTAGAAACTGCAGGTGGAAATTCGGAGCGCTAATGGGCCTATAGTGGAAAAAGGAATATCTTCAAATAAAAACTACACAGAAGCATTCTGTGAAACTTCTTTCTGTTCTGTGCATTCAACTAACAGAGTTGAAGCTTACTTTGTTGAGCAGTTCTGAAACACTCTTTCTGTAGAAACTGCAAGTTGACATTCTGAGCGCTAAGGCCTATAGGAAAAAGGAATATCTTCAAATAAAAACTACACAGAAGCATTTTGTGAAACTTCTTTCTGTTCTGTGCATTAACCTTACAGAGTTGAAGCTTACTTTTGATTGAGCAGTTCTGAAACACTCTTTCTGTAGAAACTGCAAGTGGACATTCGGAGCGCTAAGGGCATATATGAAAAAAGAATATCTTCAAATAAAAACTACACAGAAGCATTCTGTGAAACTTCTTTCTGTTCTGTCCATTCTGCTAACAGAGTTGAGGCTTACCTTTGATTGAGCAGTTCTGAAACACTCTTTCTGTAGAAACTGCAAGTTGTCATTCTGAGCTCTAAGGAGCCTATAGTGGAGAAAGGAATATCTCCAAATAAAAACTACACAGAACCATTCTGTGAAACTTCTTTCTGTTCTGTGCATTCAACTAACAGAGTTGAAGTTTACTTTTCACTGTGCAGTTCTGAAACACTCTTTCTGTAGAAACTGCAAGTGGACATTCTGAACGCTAAGGGGCCAATAGTGGAAAAGGGAATTTCTTCAAATAAAACTACACAGAAGAATTCTGTGAAACTTCTTTCTGTTCTGTGCATTCAACTAACAGAGCTGAAGCTTACTATTGGTTGAGCAGTTCTGAAACACTCTATCTGTGGAAACTGCAGGTGGACATTCGTAGCGCTAATGGGCCTATAGTGCAAAAAGGAATATCTTCAAATATAAACTACACAGAAGCATTCATTGAAACTTCTTTGTGTTCTGTCCTTTCAACTAACAGAGTAGAAGCAGACTTTTGATTGTGCAGTTCTGAAACACTCTCTCTGTAGAAACTGGAAGTTGACATTCCGTATGCTAAAGTGCCTATAGTGGAAAAAGCTATATCTTCAAATAAAAACAACACAGCAGCAATCTCTGAAACATCTTTCTGTTCTGTGCATTCAGCTAACAGATTTGAAGCTTACTTTTGATTGAGCAGTTCTGAAACACCTTTCTGTAGAAACTGCAGATGGATATTTTGAGTGCTAAGGGGCCTATAGTGGAAAAAGAAATATCTCCAAATAAAAACTACACAGAAACATTCTGTGAAACTTGTTACTGTTCTGTGCATTCAACTAACAGAGCTGAAGCTTACTATTCTTTGAGCAGTTCTGAAACACTCTTTCTGTAGAAACTGCAGTGGACTTTCGGATCGCTAATGGGCCTAGAGTGGAAAAAGGAATATCTTCAAATAAAAACTACACAGAAGCATTCTGTGAAACTTCTTTCTGTTCTGTCCATTCTACTAACAGAGTTGAAGCTTACTTTTGACTGAGCAGTTCTGAAACACTCTTTCTGTAGAAACTGCAAGTGGACATTCGGAGCGATAAGGGGCCTATAGTGGAAAAAGGAATATCTTGAAATAAAAACTACACAGAAGCATTTTGTGAAACTTCTTTCTGTTCTGTGCATTAAACTTACAGAGTGGAAGCTTACTTTTGATTTAGCAGTTCTGAAACACTCTTTCTGTTGAAACTGCAATTTGACATTCTGAGCGCTAAGGAGCCTATAGTGGAGAAAGTAATATCTCCAAATAAAAACTACACAGAACCATTCTCTGAAACTTCTTTCTGTTCTGTGCATTCAACTAACAGAGTTGAAGTTTACTTTTCATTGTGCAGTTCTGAAACACTCTTTCTGTAGAAACTGCAAGTGGAAAATCGGAGCGCTAAGGTGCGTATAGTGGAAAAAGGAATATCGTCAATATAAACTACACAGAAGCATTCAGTGAAAATTTCTGTTCTGTCCTTTCAACTAACAGAGTAGAAGCTTACTTTTGATTGAGCAGTTCTGAAACACTCTCTCTGTAGAAACTGGAAGTTGCCATTGCGTATGCTAATGGGCCTATAGTGGAAAAAGTGATATCTTCAAATAAAAACAACACAGAGGAATTCTCTGAAACTTTTTTCTGTTCTGTGCATTCAGCTAACAGAGTTGAAGCTTAATTTTGATTGAGCAGATCTGAAAGACCTTTCTGTAGAAACTGAAGGAGGATATTCTGAGTGCTAAGGGGCCTATAGTGGAAAAAGAAATATCTCCAAATAAAAACTACACAGAAATTCTGTGAAACTTGTTACTGTTCTGTGCATTCAACTAACAGAGTTGAAGTTTACTATTGGTTGAGCAGTTCTGAAACACTCTTTCTGTAGAAACTGCAGGTGGACATTCGGAGCGCTAATGGGCCTATAGTGGAAAAAGAATATGTTCAAATAAAAACTACACAGAATCATTCTGTGAACCTTCTTTCTGTTCTGTCCATTCAACTGACAGAGTTGAAGCTTACCTTTGATTGAGCAGTTCTGAACCACTCTTTCGGTAGAAACTGCAAGTTGACATTCTGAGCGCAAAAGGGCCTATAGTGGAAAAAGGAATATCTTCAAATAAAGCTATGCAGAAGCATTTTGTGAAACTTCTCTCTGTTCTGTGCATTGAGCTTACAGAGTTGAAGCTTACTTTTGACTGAGCAGTTCTGAAACACTCTTTCTGTAGAAACTGCAAGTGGACATTCAGAGCGCTAAGGGGCCTGTAGTGGAAAAAGAAATATCTTCAAATATAAACGACACAGAATTATTCATTGAATCTACTTTTGGTTCTGTCCTTTCAACTAACAGAGTAGAAGCTTACTTTTGATTGAGCAGTTCTGAAACACTCTCTCTGTAGAAACTGGAAATTGACATTCCGTATGCTAAAGGGCCTATAGTGGAAAACGGGGTATCTTCAAATAAAAACAACACAGAAGCATTCTCTGAAATTTCTTTCTGTTCTGTGCATTCAGCTAACAGAGTTGAAGCTTACTTTTGATTGAGCAGTTCTGAAACACCTTTCTGTAGAAACTGCAGGTGGACATTTTGAAGGCTAAGGGGCCTATAGTGGAGAAAGAAATATCTCCAAATAAAAACTACACAGAAGCATTCTGTGAAACTTGTTACTCTTCTGTGCATTCAACTAACAACGTTCAAGTTTACTTCTGATTGAGCAGTTCTGAAACCCTTTTTCTGTAGAAACTGCAAGTGGACATTCTGAACGCCAAGGGGCCTATAGTGGAAAAAGGAATATCTTCAAGTAAAATTACACAGAAGCATTCTGTGAAACTACTTTCTGTTCTGTGCATTCAACTAACAGAGCTGAAGCTTACTATTGGTTGAGCAGTTCTGAAACACTCTTTCTGTAGAAACTGCAGGTGGACTTTCGGAGCGCTAATGAGCCTATACTGGAAAAAGGAATATCTTCAAATAAAAACTACACAGAGGCATTCTGTGAAACTTCTTTATGTTCTGTCCATTCAACTGACAGTGTTGAAGCTTACCTTTGATTGAGCAGTTCTGAAACATTCTTTCTGTAAAAACTGCAAGTTGTCGTTCTGAGTGCTAAAGGGCCTGTAGTGGATAAAGGAATATCTTCAAATAAAAACTACGCAGAAGCATTTTGTGAAACTTCTCTCTGTTCTGTGCATTAAACTTACAGAGTTGAATCTTACTTTTGATTGTGCAGTTCTGAAACACACTTTCTTTAGAAACTGCAAGTTGTCATTCTGAGCTCTAAGGAGCCTATAGTGCAGAAAGGAATATCTCCAAATAAAAACTACACAGAAACATTCTGTGAAACTTCTTTCTGTTCTGTGCATTCAACTAAAAGAGTTGAAGTTTACTTTTCATTGTGCAGTTCTGAAACACTCTTTCTGTGGAAACTGCAAGTGGACATTCGGAGCGCTAAGGGGCCTATAGTGGAAAAAGGAATATCTTCAAATATAAACTACACAGAAGCATTAAGTGAAGCTTCTTTCTGTTCTGTCCTTTCAACTAACAGAGTAGAAGCTTACTTTGGATTGAGCAGTTCTGAAACACTCTCTCTGTAGTAACTGGAAGTTGACATTCCGTATGCTAAAAGGCCTATAGTGGAAAAAGGGATATTTTCAAATAAAAACAACACAGAAGAATTCTCTGAAACTTCTTTCTGTTCTGTGCATTCAGCTAACAGGGTTGAAGCTTACTTTTGATTGAGCAGTTCTGAAACACCTTTCTGTAGAAACTGCAGGAGGACATTGTGAGCGCTAAGGGGCCTATAGTGGAAAAAGAAATATCTCCAAATAAAAACTACACAGAAGCATTCTGTGAAACTTGGTACTGTTCTGTGCAATCAAATAACAGAGTTGAAGTTTACTTTTGATTGAGCAGTTCTGAAACACTCTTTCTGTAGAAACTGCAAGTTGACATCCTGAGCGCTAAGGAGCCTATATTGGAGAAAGAAATATCTCCAAATAAAAACTACACAGAAGCATTCTGTGAAACTTGTTACTGTTCTGTGCATTCTACTAACAGACTTGAAGTTTACTTTTGATTTAGCAGTTCTGAAACACTCTTTCTGTAGAAACTGCAAGTGGACATTCTGAACGCTAAGGGGCCTATAGTGGAAAAAGGATTATCTTCAAATAAAACTACACAGAAGCATTCTGTGAAACTACTTTCTGTTCTGTGCATTCAACTAACAGAGCTGAAGCTTACTATTGGTTGAGCAGTTCTGAAACACTCTTTCTGTAGAAACTTCAGGTGGACTTTCGTAGCGCTAATTGGCCTATAGTGCAAAAAGGAATAACTTCAAATAAAAACTACACAGAAGCATTCTGTGAAACTTCTTTCTGTTGTGTCCATTCAACTAAAAGAGTTGAAGCTTACTTTTGATTTGGCAGTTCTGAAACACACTTTCTGTAGAAACTGCAAGTTGACATTATGAGCGCTAAAGGGCCTATAGAGGAGAAAGTAATATCTCCAAATAAAAACTACACAGAACCATTCTGTGAAACTTCTTTCTGTTCTGTGCATTCAACTGACAGAGTTGAACCTTACATTTCATTGCGCAATTCTGAAACACTCTTTCTGTGGAAACTGCAAGTGGACATTCGGAGCGCTACGGGTCCTCTAGTGGAAAAAGGAATATCTTCAAATAAAAACTACACAAAAGCATTCAGTGAAACATCTTTCTGTTCTGTCCTTTCAACTAACAGAGTAGAAGCTTACTTTTGATTGAGCAGTTCTGAAACACTCTCTCTGTAGAGACTGGAAGTTGACATTCCGTATGCTAAAGGGCCTATAGTGGAAAAAGGGATATCTTCAAATAAAAACAACACAGAAGCATTCTCTGAATCTTCTTTCTGTTCTGTGCATTCAGCTAACAGAGTTGAAGTTTATTTTTGATTGAGCAGTTCTCAACACTGTTTCTGTACAAACTTCAAGTTGACATTCTGAACGCTAAGTGGCCTATAGTGGAAAAAGGAATATCTTCAAATAAATCCACACAGAATCATTCTGTGAAACTTCTTTCTGTTCTGTGCATTCAACTAACAGAGCTGAAGCTTACTATTGGATGAGCAGTTCTGAAACACTCTTTCTGCAGAAACTGCAGGTGGACATTCTGAGCGCTAACGGGCCTATAGTGGAAAAAGGAATATCTTCAAATAAAAACTACAGAGAAGCATTCTGTGAAACTTCCTTCTGTTCTGTCCATTCAACTAACAGAGTTGAAGCTTACTTTTGATTGAGCAGTTCTCAAAGACTCTCTCTGTAAAAACTGCAAGGTGACATTCTGAGCGCAAAAGGGCCTATAGTGGAAAAAGGAATATCTTCAAATAACAACTACGCAGAAGAATTTTGTGAAACTTCTCTCTGTTCTGTGCATTAAACGTACAGAGTTGAAGCTTACTTTTGACTGAACAGTTCTGAAACACTCTTTCTGTAGAAACTGCAAGAGGACTTCCGGAGCGCTAAGGAACCTATAGTGGAGAAAGGAATATCTCCAAAATAAAAACTACACAGACCCATTCTGTGAAACATCTTTCTGTTCTGTGCATTCAACTAACAGGGTTGAAGTTTACCTTTGATTGAGCAGTTCTGAAACACTCTTTCTGTAGAAACTGCAGGTGGAATTTCGGAGCGCTAATGGGCCTATAGTGGAAAAAGTAATACCTTGAAATAAAAACTACACAGAAGCATTCTGTGAAACTTCTTTCTGTTCTGTCCATTCAACTGACAGAGTTGAAGCTTACTTTTGATTGAGCAGTTCTGAACTACTCTTTCTGTAGAAACTGCAACTTGACATTCTGAGCGCTAAAGGGCCTATAGTGGAAAAGGGAGTATCTTCAAATAAAAACTACACAGAAGCATTTTGTGAAACTTCCCTCTGTTCTGTGCATTAATCGTACAGAGTTGAAGCTTACTTTTGATTCAGTAGTTCTGAAACACTCTCTCTGTAGAAACTGGAAGTTGATATTCCGTATGCGAAAGGGCCTATAGTGGAAAAAGGGATATCTTCAAATAAAGACAACACAGAAGCATTCTCTGAAACTTCTTTCTGTTCTGTGCATTCAGATAAGAGGGTTGAAGCTTACTTTTGAGTGAGCAGTTCTGAAACACCTTTCTGTAGAAACTGTAGGTGGACAATATGAGCGCTAAGGGGCCTATAGTGGAAAAACAAATATCTCCAAATAAAAACTACACAGAAGCATTCTGTGAAACTTGTTACTGTTCTGTGCATTCAACTAACAGAGTTGAAGTTTACTTTTGATTTAGTAGTTCTGAAACACACTTTCTGTAGAAACTGCTAGAGGACGTTCTGAACGCTAAGTGGCCTATAGTTGAAAAAGGAATATATTCAATTAAAACTACACAGAGGAATTCTGTGAATCTTCTTTCTGTTCTGTGCATTAAACTTACAGAGTTGAAGCTTACTTTTTACTGAGCAGTTCTGAAACACTCTTTCTCTAGAAACTGCAAGTAGACTTTCGGAGCGCTAAGGGGCCTATACTGGAAAAGGAATATCTTCAAATAAAAACTACACAGAAGCATTCTCTGAAACTTCTTTCTGTTCTGTGCATTCAGCTAACAGAGTTGAAGCTTACTTTTGATTGAGCAGTTCTGAAACACCTTTCTGTAGAAACTGCAGGTGGACATTTTGAACGCTAAGTGGCCTATAGTAGAAAAAGAAATATCTTCAAATAAAAACTACCCAGAAGCATTCTGTGATACTTGTTACTCTTCTTTGCATTCAACTAACAAAGTTCAAGTTTGCTTTTGATTGAGCAGTTCTGAAACACTGTTTCTGTAGAAACTGCAAGTGGACATTCTGAACGCTAAGGGGCCTATAGTGGAAAAAGGAATATCTTCAAGTAAAACTACACAGAAGCATTCTGTGAAACTTCTTTCTGTTCTGTCCATTCAAATAACAGAGATGATGCATACTTTTGAGCAGTTCTGAAACACTCTTTCTGTAAAAACTGCAAGTTGACATTGTGAGGGCTAAAGTGCCTATAGTGGATAAAGGAATATCTTCAAATAAAAACTACGCAGAAGGATTTTGTGAAACTTCTCACTGTTCTGTGCATTAAACTTACAGAGTTGAAGCCTACTTTAGATTGAGCAGTTCTGAAACACTCTTTCTGTAGAAACTGCAAGTGGACTTTCGGAGCGCTAAGGGGCCTATAGTGGAAAAAGGAATATCTTCAAATATAAACTACACAGAAGCATTCAGTGAAACTTCTTTCTCTTCTGCCCTTTCAACTAACAGAGTTGAAGCTTACTTTTGATTGTGCACTTCTGAAAAACTCTTTCTGTAGAAACTGGAAGTTGACATTCCTTGCGCTCAAGGGCCTATAGTGGAAAAAGGGATATCTTCAAATAAAAACTACACAGAAGCATTCTGTGAACCTTCCTTCTGTTCTGTCCATTCAACTGACAGAGTTGAAGCTTACTTTTGATTGAGAAGTTCTGAAACACTCTTTCTGTAGAAACTGCAAGTTGACATTCTGAGCGCTAAAGGGCCTATAGAGGAAAAAGGAATATCTTCAAATAAAAACTACGCAGAAGCATTTTGTGAAACATCTCTCTGTTCTGTGCATTAAACTTACAGAGTTGAAGCTTACTTTTGACTGAGCAGTTCTGAAACACTCTTTCTGTAGAAACTGCAAGTTGACATTCTGAGCGCTAAGGAGCCTATAGTGGAGAAAGGAATATCTCCAAATAAAAACTACACAGAAGCATTCTGTGAAACTTCTTTCTGTTCTGTGCATTCAACCAATACAGTTGAAGTTTACTTTTCATTGTGCAGTTCTGAAACACTCTTTCTGTAGAAACAGCAAGTGGACATTCGGAGCCCTTAGGGGCCTATAGTGGAAAAAGGAATATCTTCAAATATAAACTACACAGAAGCATTCAGTGAAACTTCCTTCTGTTCTGTCCTTTCAACTAACAGACTAGAAGCTTACTTTGGATTGAGCAGTTCTGAAACACTCTCTCTGTAGAAACTGGAATTTGACATTCGCTATGCTAAAGGGCCAATAGTGGAAAAAGGGATATCTTCAAATAAAAACAACACAGAAGCATTCTCTGAAACTTCTTTCTGTTCTGTGCATTCAGCTATCAGAGTTGAAGCTTACATTTGATTGAGCAGTACTGAAACACCTTTCTGTAGAAACTGCAAGTGGACATTCTGAACGCTAAGGGGCCTATAGTGGAAAAAGGAATATCTTCAAATAAATCTACACAGAAGCATTGTGTGAAACTACTTTCTGTTCTGTGCATTCAACTAACAGAGTTGAAGTCTACTTTTCATTGTGCAGCTCTGAAACACTCTTTCTGTGGAAACTGCAAGTGGACATTCGGAGCGCTAAGGGGCCTATAGTGGAAAAAGGAATTTCTTCAAATATAAAGTACACAGAAGTATTCAGTGAAACTTCTTTCTGTTCTGTCCTTTCAACTAACAGAGTAGAAGCTTACTTTGGATTGAGCAGTTCTGAAACACTCTCTCTGTAGAAACTGGAAGTTGACATTCCGTATGCTAAAGGGCTTAGAGTGGAAAAAGGAATATCTTCAAATAAAAACAACACAGAAGCATTATCTGAAACTTCTTTCTGTTCTGTGCATTCAGCTAACAGTGTTGAAGTTTACTTTTGATTGAGCAGTTCTCAAACACTGTTTCTGTAGAAACTTCAAGTGGACATTCTGAACGCTAAGGGGCCTATAGTTGAAAAAGGTATATCTTCAAATAAATCTACACAGAAGCATTCCGTGAAACATCTTTCTGTTCTGTGCATTCAACTAACAGAGCTGAAGCTTACTATTGGTTGAACAGTTCTGAAAATCTCTTTCTGCAGAAACTGCAGGTGGACTTTCTGAGCACTAACGGGCCTAGAGTGGAAAAAGTAATATCTTCAAATAAAAACTACAGAGAAGCATTCTGTGAAACTGCTTTCTGTTCTGTCCATTCAACTAACAGAGTTGAAGCTTACTTTTGATTGAGCAGTTCTCAAAGACTCTTTCTGTAAAAACTGCAAGTGACATTCTGAGCGCAAAAGGGCCTATAGTGGAAAAAGGAATATCTTCAAATAAAAGCTATGCAGAAGAATTTTGTGAAACTTCTCTCTGTTCTGTGCATTAAACTTACAGAGTTGAAGCTTACTTTTGACTGAACAGTTCTGAAACACTCTTTCTGTAGAAAATGCAAGAGGACTTCCGGAGCGCTAAGGAACCTATAGTGGAGAAAGGAATATCTCCAAAATAAAAACTACACAGAACCATTCTGTGAAACTTCTTTCTGTTCTGTGCATTCAACTAACAGGGTTGAAGTTTACTTTTGATTGAGCATTTCTGAAACACTCTTTCTGTAGAAACTGCAGGTGGAATTTCGGAGCGCTAATGGGCCTATAGTGGAAAAAGGAATATCTTGAAATAAAAACTACACAGAAGCATTCTGTGAAACTTCTTTCTGTTCTGTCCATTCAACTGACAGAGTTGAGGCTTACTTTTGATTGAGCAGTTCTGAACCACTCTTTCTGTAGAAACTGCAAGTTGACATTCTGAGCGCTAAAGGGCCTATAGTGGATAAAGGAATATCTTCAAATAAAAACTACGCAGAAGCATTTTGTGAAACTTCTCTCTGTTCTGTGCATTAAACTTACAGAGTTGAAGCTTACTTTTCATTGAGCAGTACTGAAACACTCTTTCTGTAGAAACTGCAAGTGGACAATCGGAGCGCTAAGGGGCCTATAGTGGAAAAAGGAATATCTTCAAATAAAAACTACACAGAAGCATTTTGTGAAACTTCTTTCTCTTCTGTGCATTAAACTTACAGAGTTGAAGCTTACTTTTGATTGATCAGTTCTGAAACACTCTTTCTTTAAAAACTGCAAGTTGTCATTCTGAGCTCTAAGGAGCCTATAGTGGAGAAACGAATATCTCCAAATAAAAACTACACAGAACCATTCTGTGAAACTTCTTTCTGTTCTGTGCATTCAACTAACAGAGTTGAAGTTTACTTTTCATTGTGCAGTTCTGAAACACGCTTTCTGTAGAAACTGCAAGTGGACATTCGGAGCGCTAAGGGGCCTATAGTGGAAAAAGGAATATCTTCAAATATAAACTACACAGAAGCATTCAGTGAAACTTCTTTCTTTTCTGTGCATTCAACTAAAAGAGCTGAAACTTACTATTAGTTGAGCAGTTCTGAAACACTCTTTCTGTAGAAACTGCAGGTGGACTATCGTAGCGCAAATGGGCCTATAGTGCAAACAGGAATATCTTCAAATAAAAACTACACATAAGCATTCTGTGAAACTTCTTTCTGTTCTGTCCATTCAACTGACAGAGTTGAAGCTTACTTTTGATTTGGCAGTTCTGAAACACACTTTCTGTAGAAGATGCAAGTTGACATTATGAGCGCTAAAGTGCCTATAGTGGAGAAAGAAATATCTCCAAATAAAAACTACAGAGAACCATTCTGTGAAACTTCTTTCTGTTCTGTGCATTCAACTGACAGAGTAGAACCTTACTTTTCATTGCACAATTCTGAAACACTCTTTCTGTGGAAACTGCAAGTGGACATTCGGAGCGCTAAGGGGCCTATAGTGGAAAAAGGAATATCTTCAAATATAAACTACACAGAAGCATTCAGTGAAACTTCTTTCTCTTCTGCCCTTTCAACTAACAGAGTTGAAGCTTACTTTTGATTGTGCACTTCTGAAAAACTCTTTCTGTAGAAACTGGAAGTTGACATTCCTTGCGCTCAAGGGCCTATAGTGGAAAAAGGGATATCTTCAAATAAAAACTACACAGAAGCATTCTGTGAACCTTCCTTCTGTTCTGTCCATTCAACTGACAGAGTTGAAGCTTACTTTTGATTGAGAAGTTCTGAAACACTCTTTCTGTAGAAACTGCAAGTTGACATTCTGAGCGCTAAAGGGCCTATAGAGGAAAAAGGAATATCTTCAAATAAAAACTACGCAGAAGCATTTTGTGAAACATCTCTCTGTTCTGTGCATTAAACTTACAGAGTTGAAGCTTACTTTTGACTGAGCAGTTCTGAAACACTCTTTCTGTAGAAACTGCAAGTTGACATTCTGAGCGCTAAGGAGCCTATAGTGGAGAAAGGAATATCTCCAAATAAAAACTACACAGAAGCATTCTGTGAAACTTCTTTCTGTTCTGTGCATTCAACCAATAGAGTTGAAGTTTACTTTTCATTGTGCAGTTCTGAATAACACTTTCTGTAGAAACTGGAAGTGGACATTCGGAGCACTAAGGGGCCTATAGTGGAAAATGGAATATCTTCAAATATAAACTACACAGAAGCATTCAGTGAAACTTCTTTCTGTTCTGTCCTTTCAACTAACAGTGTAGAAGCTTACTTTGGATTGAGCAGTTCTGAAACACTCTCTCTGTAGAAACTGAAAGTTGACATACCTTATGCTAAAGGGCCTATAGTGGAAAAAGTGATATCTTCAAATAAAAACAACACAGAAGCATTCTCTGAAACTTCTTTCTGTTCTGTGCATTCAGCTAACAGAGTTGAATCTTACTTTTGATTGAGCAGTTCTGAAAGACCTTCATGTACAAACTGCAGGTGCATATTCTGAGTGCTAAGGGGCCTATAGTGGAAAACGAAATATCTCCAAATAAAAACTACACAGAAACATTCTGTGAAACTTGTTACTGTTCTGTGCATTCAACTAACAGAGCTGAAGCTTACTATTCTTTGAGCAGTTCTGAAACACTCTTTCTGTAGAAACTGCAGTGGACTTTCGGATCGCTAATGGGCCTAGAGTGGAAAAAGGAATATCTTCAAATAAAAACTACACAGAAGCATTCTGTGAAACTTCTTTCTGTTCTGTCCATTCTACTAACAGAGTTGAAGCTTACTTTTGACTGAGCAGTTCTGAAACACTCTTTCTGTAGAAACTGCAAGTGGACATTCGGAGCGATAAGGGGCCTATAGTGGAAAAAGGAATATCTTGAAATAAAAACTACACAGAAGCATTTTGTGAAACTTCTTTCTGTTCTGTGCATTAAACTTACAGAGTGGAAGCTTACTTTTGATTTAGCAGTTCTGAAACACTCTTTCTGTTGAAACTGCAATTTGACATTCTGAGCGCTAAGGAGCCTATAGTGGATAAAGTAATATCTCCAAATAAAAACTACACAGAACCATTCTCTGAAACTTCTTTCTGTTCTGTGCATTCAACTAACAGAGTTGAAGTTTACTTTTCATTGTGCAGTTCTGAAACACTCTTTCTGTAGAAACTGCAAGTGGAAAATCGGAGCGCTAAGGTGCGTATAGTGGAAAAAGGAATATCGTCAAATATAAACTACACAGAAGCATTCAGTGAAAATTTCTGTTCTGTCCTTTCAACTAACAGAGTAGAAGCTTACTTTTGATTGAGCAGTTCTGAAACACTCTCTCTGTAGAAACTGGAAGTTGCCATTGCGTATGCTAATGGGCCTATAGTGGAAAAAGTGATATCTTCAAATAAAAACAACACAGAGGAATTCTCTGAAACTTTTTTCTGTTCTGTGCATTCAGCTAACAGAGTTGAAGCTTAATTTTGATTGAGCAGATCTGAAAGACCTTTCTGTAGAAACTGAAGGAGGATATTCTGAGTGCTAAGGGGCCTATAGTGGAAAAAGAAATATCTCCAAATAAAAACTACACAGAAATTCTGTGAAACTTGTTACTGTTCTGTGCATTCAACTAACAGAGTTGAAGTTTACTATTGGTTGAGCAGTTCTGAAACACTCTTTCTGTAGAAACTGCAGGTGGACATTCGGAGCGCTAATGGGCCTATAGTGGAAAAAGAATATGTTCAAATAAAAACTACACAGAATCATTCTGTGAACCTTCTTTCTGTTCTGTCCATTCAACTTACAGAGTTGAAGCTTACCTTTGATTGAGCAGTTCTGAACCACTCTTTCGGTAGAAACTGCAAGTTGACATTCTGAGCGCAAAAGGGCCTATAGTGGAAAAAGGAATATCTTCAAATAAAGCTATGCAGAAGCATTTTGTGAAACTTCTCTCTGTTCTGTGCATTGAGCTTACAGAGTTGAAGCTTACTTTTGACTGAGCAGTTCTGAAACACTCTTTCTGTAGAAACTGCAAGTGGACATTCAGAGCGCTAAGGGGCCTGTAGTGGAAAAAGAAATATCTTCAAATATAAACGACACAGAATTATTCATTGAATCTACTTTTGGTTCTGTCCTT
>NW_022096699.1:0-54568 GCF_006542625.1 Nomascus leucogenys | reverse complement strand
AAGCAGTAAGAGTGACCAAGTGCAGAAGGCTGTCAGGTCCCAGGTCACATGCCTTAGTGCAGTGACTCCTCATCATTTTATGGGGTGTGGGTGTCATTGGTACACCCATTTTACAGATGAGGACACTGAGGCCCAGAAAAGTTACATGTCCTAAGTCACACAGCTTGTAAGTGCCAGAACTGAGATCAAAACCAAGTCTCTTTGACTTTAAAGTCTATAGTCTGACCCCAAAGAGATCCTGTTTGGTTTGGCCACTTATAGGAGGTCCCTAAAGCTGCAGACTCCCCTTGCCAGCGCCCACATGTAGAGACATTAACCCTTCCCCTGCAGGGTCACCTCAAATAGTCTTTTAGCTGGGCTTCTCCCGCAGTTCCACCTAATGCCATCCCCTGGGTTTTGCCCAAACCTGAACTGGGCAGTGGGGTGAGAGGAGGGGTTTACAGGGTTACAGAGCCTCATACAGATGGGAGCCCATGGCTGCTGGTCATCTGCATTCCTGCAGGATTGGCTGTTCCTTGGGGTCCTTGGCAGGAAAATGAGGATTGCTCCCGAGGCCTGCTCCAGTGCTTCCCAGAGGCTGGCCTGGTGTGGGGCTCTGGAAGGCTGAGGCTGGAGAAGCAGAAGTAGGAGAGCAGAGATGGCACTCAGGTAGCTTGAATCACCAGGACCCTTCCAAGCCCCACAGGTTCTCCTGAGGGAGTACTAGGGCAAGCTCTGGTAGAGGTCTCTTCCTATGCTGTGAACCCCCTGCCTTTCTTGCAGCCTACAACGAATAAATTTTCTTTGCAAAGGCTTCCATGTCTCTGGTCAGTTTTTCTAGGAGGACATGAATGAGGAAAGTAGCACTCTACCACCAGCAAAAACAACTGCTTGTGTCTTGAGGTGTGGTGGGGACACTGGTATGGGTGCAAAGGATGGAGCAAGAAGTCTTATAAGGCTTGGAAAGTCTGTCTTCTGACCTGAGCTAGGGTCATTTGGGCAAGAAGTGAAGGTCATAGCCAGTGCAAGGCCTACCTTGCCTTGAGGGTGCCCTGCCCTCAGGAGAGGGGTCCTGGAGGTTCTGGATTGGGAGCTAGCCCCCACGCTCCTCCTCAACCTCCATTGGTGTCTTCTCATGTAATTCTCACAATGACCCCATAAGACTGAATTCTATCTTATAGACTAGGAAACAGAGGCCCAGAGAGACTAAGAAATAGGCAAAGCCACACAGCTGGGAAGCAGTGGAGTCGGCCTCCAGATCTCATCTCTGTGACCAGAATGGGATGCAGGGGGTGGTGAGTCTCTTGAAAGCCACTGATAAGTTTTTTTCATGTATGAGCAAATTCACAACCCTGCTTTCATCACAGCATTCATTCTCACAAGGCCTTTGGACTGCAGAGAATAATCGACTTACTGTGCCAGGCACTATTCTAAGTGCTAGTTTGTGTATTAAATCGTGGCTTAATCCTCACATCTGTGTGATAACTGGGCACTATCCTTATTCATATTTAACCAAGAACGAGAGTGAGGCCAAGTTAGCCATCCAAAGTGGCCAGTGTGGCTCCATGTGTGTGGTTGGGGAGGGGGGATTGCAGCTAGGATGCCAGCACAGTCACATTTGTCTGTCCAGATGCTAGGCACTTAACTGCACACACTGCCTCCCCAAAGGCCTCCCTAAAAGCCCTAAAGCCGGGCCCACGACCCCCAAATGAAACATCTTTCACCCGCCCCCAGCAGCCCGGGCTGCGTTTGACCACTAGTAGGGCAGAACCACTGACCAGCAGGCGGCCGCTCCCCGGGGCTCCCAGCTCGAGCCCCAGGGCACCGGGGGGAGCAAGGACCACGAGCGGGAGGGGAGACGACTGGGGGGCGCGCGGCACAAAGAGCTTTTTATTCAAATTTGTTTAGAGTTCGCGAATTTGCATGAAAAAATGTGTGAGAAAAGCCAGCTCCGGTGACCTCATCCGCACCTGCCATTAACGTTCAATTAGCGGCTGAATAGCGGCCGCCGACCGCGACGTGCCAGAGGAATCCGGCCTGCCCCGCGCAGCGAGGGCGGCGGGCCAGGCCCGGGATAGGGTGGGACCAAGGGAGGGGGACGCGGCGTAGGGCCCTGGGCCTACTCCTCTGGCCCGGAGACCCAGGACCTCGTCCGCACTCCAACTCTCCGAGGGAACGCGGGGATCTCAGGACTCTCGAGCCCAAGATTGTTTTGGAGCGCGCCGGGACCCTTAGGATGCCCGGCTCCCTCTGGGCGCAGAAAAGGGCGGGCTTGCCTCCTCCCAGGACGGAAGGTGGCCGGACGAGCCCCCGTCCCAGCTCAGATGGGTTTCCCCGCCATCTTCCGGACAAAGTGTCAAGTACAAGTTCAAGTTCAGGGCCAGGCCCGGGGGGGCGCTGAACCTTACCCGGCCGCCTTTGTTCCTGGCATAATCGCTCCCAACGTCCCCTCCCGGGCGGGGCCCAGCAGAGACCCCCGCCCCGCCCCGCCCCGCCGCGCCCCGCAGGAGCCTCCTCCTCCCGCCGGCGCGGCGCCTGTCCCCTGGTCCCGGCCGTCCCCCGCTCGGTGCCACCGAAGGATCTAGGGGCTCGGGCCGGGGAGGGGCGGAGGTGGGAGTGGAGGCGCGATACGAGCCCGTGGGGAGCCTCCCCAACCCCGCAGTCCCAGCGGCAAACTGTACTTGTTCGGACGGATGCCCGCGCGGAGGTAAGAGCCCTTTGCGAGGTTCGCCCGTATCCCTGTGCCCCGCCCCCCGCCTGGGACTATCCGGGCCCCAAGGAGCGGGGCGGAGGATGGTGTGCTGAAAACCGGCTGGGCAGCCCCGCTGGGCCTCCGGTGGGGTGGGGGTGCACTGGTCGCTCCAGGGCTTTGGGGAGTACAAGGCCTGGGCGGTGGGTATGGAGGGCAAGTGCGCCCAGCCGAGGCCCAGTAAGATCGCCGGCCTTTCCCAAAGGCGTTTGGCTCACCCATCTCTCCTCGGCTAGCCTCTTGGTCTCCCCTTCTGTGTTTCTGGCTCTGGGCTCTTCCTTGGCTCCTCTCAGATTTTGGCTGGAGGGGATCCTAGTTAGAATCTAGCTCAGCCAGTCCTGAGGCCCCTCCTGAAGAGCCGGAGATGTGTGTGTGGCTCAGCTGTTAGGAGAATCAGCTGTGCCCACTCACTCCCCCATCCCATTCCCAGAGCCTAAAATAAAAGTCCCTGGGCCAAATGGTGGTTGCTGGGGGTGGGATGGTTGCTGGGTGGGGTGGGGTGGGCTGGGGCAGTGACTTAGTGACAGTGCAGGGCCATATGAGTTCTTTTGTGTGTGGGGGGGACCTCTTGCTGTCCCTGCATGCCTAGTTCCTGGATTCCGTGCGGTGACAGGTTGTTAGCTTGTACCTAGCTTATACCTCACCCAGTGCACTGCCAAGCTGAAAGGGCACAGGGGGCTTCTGGGTGGCCCAAATCTTGTCCCCATACCTGCCTTTCACTCTCAGGTGCTTGCTTTGAGGTCATTTATGTACCCATGCTTTACATACAGTTCTAACATCCACAATATTTGGCTTCTAAATTCACAGCAAGTTAGAAGTAATAAATTAGAAGGGGGAAGAAGGCCTTTTCCCTGCAGCTGTACTGCTCCCATTGTGGGTTCCTTCCCCTCTTCTCTGTGTTGTCCTGGGATTTCTCACTTCTGGGATTTTACTCATGCTGAAGTGCCAGCCTGCTCGAGTACATTCCTTCCCAACTCCAATTGGCCAAACTTTTGTCCAGTGCCTCCTCCTCCAGGAGGCCTACCAAGATTTTCTCCACATCTCTCCTCTCTTGACACCTTCATCTGAGGGTCAGCTGCACATCTGAGTACTTAGTAAATACTCAATAAATGAAGTCATTTCTGGATGAATGAATATAAAATCATACATACACATAAATCTAACAAGCATTGAGATGGTCGAATTTTTGTTTTTAATATTGATTTAAAATATAACAGCTCCCAGGGGCTCCTCTCCTCTGTTCCATCACATATGAAGTCTCTCACTTGCAAGCAAGAACCAGCCTGAAAACGTTGGTTTTGTGTGCTCTGTTAAAAAAAGAAAGAAAAATTCTATGCAAATTGCTTTAAAATTTAAAAAAGAAGAAGAAATGCCAGAAGGGATCCCCTCAGCCTCTGTGCAGCTCTGCTCTTCATCTGACAGGGCCCCCAGAGGACTTAGAGGAGCTGAGGTTTCATGAACTGCACATGACTTGGGACCCCTTTGCAAGGTCTCAGTGGAGCCACCAGAAAACGTGACTAAAAATGGAGACTGACCTACCTAGTGCGTGAGTTTAGATTCCCGATGATTCACCACTGACACGCTGATGTCAGAGGAGCCTGGGAAGATGTTTACATCTTTTTTAAAAAGGGAAAGCGAAACGTTTTTCTGCAAAACCATCTGTAAAACCATCTGTAAAGGCTGCTCTAGACTCTTCCTCTTCCTCCTGGGCACTTCTGGCCTGAGCTCTCGGACAAACCACTATTTTTCTCCTGTAGGTTCCCTAATTTGGATGGGTAAAATGAGGACATTTAAGGCGGCCACAGTTGGCAAGTGGTGGTATAAATACTACTCTGCAGTAGACTGAGAGAACAATAATTTATTTATATATTAACTCATTTAGTCCTCCCAACTAAAGGAGATGGCTCCCTTTTATAGAAGAGGAAACTGAGGTACGAAGAGGTTAAGTAACTTGCCTTCAGTCTCACATCCAGAAGAAGGTCCAGTAGGCTTTATACTTGGCAGGAAGGGTTAGACTCACTGTGCTTTACTATACTACTGCTTTGTAGCTTTGCTCCTAAGGTAGTGGCTAAATGCCTCCTCTCCCAAGTCACGTTTCACGTGAATTTCCTTCCTTTCCTTATTACCCAGAGACAGAAAGGAGTCAGGGGCTGGGGGGCAGTGAACAGCCTCCTTTGGAGTCTTTTGTTCAAATTCTGGCTCTCTCCCTTACATATCATGTGACTTGTGTCAAATCTCCATATCCTCATCTGTAAAATGGATTTGCAAATTGATCTCATCTCATGGACTTGTGAGGATGAAAGAAGATGCTAGGTTTGGCCCAGGGCCTGAGTCATAAATGTATCCTTGAATGACAGCCATTATTATTACCAGCAATCACCTCCAATGACAATGTTACTGTCACTATGCATTTTCAGAAAACAGGGCCCCTCCCCACTCAGAAAAGAAAAAACAACACCAATACATCTCCACGTGCTTTAAGCAAGCAGCCGAGGGGTGCCAGGACTGTGGAATGACAGCAGCTTCATTCTGTACGCAGATAATTCAAACTCCCAGTAGGTCTTGTGGACCCTCAATGTCTTAAATACAGACCCTTGAAACCTTGTCTCTCCTGGGCTGTCAGCACTTAGGAAGGTGTGAGTGTGTGGGTGGGGGAGGGTTGAAAGGCCCTGTGGATAATTGAGAGAATTAGAGGCCAAGACGACTCTTAAGGAGAGAAATCTGAAGCATGTTCTTTTTTACTTTCTTAGCCATAAACTCTATTACCTATTGATGAGGAAAATAAATTAAGACTAGACCCTGCTATGGAAGTATAATAGATCTAGTCAGTGGAATGCTTCTGTCTCCTTTCATGTGATTTATATTTATTTATTTATTCAGTGCTTATTCTGTGCCAGACATTGTTTTAGGCACTGGGGATACAGCAGAGAACAAAACAGAAAAGCCCCTGCCCTCAGGGAGCTGACGTGTGCGTGCATGTGTGTGTGTGTGTGTGTGTGTGCACGTGTGCGTGTGTGTGTGTGTGTGTAAGGAGATCAAAAACATCAGAAATTCCGTGCTGTACCTGGCTCTGACGGGATCCCTCATGAGTGGGACTGGTCAGCTTGGTCTCCCTCACTTTCTCACCCCTTAAAGCCAAGGACACATGTTTTCACACAGCTGTCTCCACTTGGGGGTATTATTAAGGAGAGAGACAGAGACAGGCTCAATTTCTCTCTATATCCAAAAATAAGTAACAGGCTGAGGTAAAAAGTTTACTTAGGCAAGGTACCCATCAAGCAGGTGGTGCCTGCCTTCTTCATCTCATTCCTGACCAGATGCTGGATCCAGGGAAGGCTGAAATCCTGGCAGTGGAACAGGGGCAGAAATGGTGACGGTCCATGGCAGAAACCAAGAGGACTGGAAAGGGACAAGGCTGTATCCAGGGGTGTGGGCAAATCATATTAATAGCTAGCCTGTGCCAGTTAATCCTCACCAGGACCTCTGATTTAGAGATGAGGAAATTGAGGCACAGAGAGACTGAGTAAAGTGACCCAAGGCCACATAGCTATTCACTGGCAGATCGGGGGCAGATTTGAACCCAGGGAGCTGGCTCCAGGGTCTATGTGCCTTATCCCACTATCAAACTATTTATTTAGGGACCAAATTTCAGAAAGAAATGTGCACTTCTCTTGGGTAAAACTCATTCTCCAAGTGTCCTTAGAAGTCAGCAGGGGGTTCTTTGTAGCCACCCTCCCTCACACTTCTTAGAGGCCCAGGTTAGAGATGTTAGGAACCTTCTTTTACAAGCCCCCTCGCTTGGCAGATGAGGAAACAAGCAGATGGAGAAGGACTTGCTGGAGGCCATTATCAAAGTGGGCACTAGAATCGTGATCTCTTAGCGGAGCTCACACTGGGGCTGCCTGTCAAGGTCTTGGGGAGAAGAGCTGCTTACCTTACTGGAGCCTCTTCAAGGGCCTAGCCACTTCTACTACCAGCAGAGTAAAACACTTGCCTACTCTGTAAAGAAGTCCCAGATAGTTTTTAAAGGCCTTAGTGAACTCGAGGTACCATGATGTCCAGTTAGAGAGCCAATGGGCCTTATATCTGGTCCTTGGAGAACTGTCCTTGTCCTTCTGGAGCACTGCCCATGCTCTGGGCATGTCCTTGGTAGGATATGGTTTCCTGCCAATTTAGGGAGCTTTTCTCCACCCCAGAGCCAGGGGCCATGGAAGCCACATTTGTTGCCCTCCCCACTCTTGGTATGTACCTTGCCCAGAAGTGGGGACTCAATGACAGTGGCATTCAATTGAATGTCTTCACTTCTTGGTGCCAAGTCAGGTCCCCATACTATCCCACAAGGCTGCCTGAAAGATGCCTCAGTCCCCCTTGAAATTGTGGGGAGAGGGTCAAGGACCACCACCCTGGACTTGGAATCAGAATGCCAGGAGGAATCCTGGCTCTACCTCTCCTTGCTAGATCTCCAGGTAACCCAGATCCATTCTTTGAGCTTCTATTTCCTGAAGGAAGCTGACAGTGCCTCCTTGGGAGGTCTGGCAAGTAGGGGATTATAGGAGATGCTGTGTGTGAAGGTGCTTTGCAAAGGGTGAGATGGGTGGGAGATCCTGATTACCCAATCACATGCTTACCTAATCCCTGCCTTGTTGGGTCCTGGGTCAGAGGAGCCTTAGTCCTTTCATCACAAACCAAGAGAGAGGATGGAGGATTAGGGGAAAGGGGGCAGGGGTGGGCTTCCTCTGAGTTTCCCCACAGAGGCTCCATCTTGAAGGTTACCACTGTCCTATCCCATGGAGGGGGTTGCTGCAGTGAGGAGGGAGCTGGGGTGGGAAGTGAGCCTCAGGAAAAGCCAGCTTACACCACACCCTGTGAGTCTAGGAGTCTATCTTCTAGCCTGGTGGTTTCTGGTTAGAATTTGACATTAGTAGCACCAGCTTTACATCAGTCACTGGACTGGCAATGAAGAGGATGCCAGGTTAATGAAATGTTCCTGACTTTCCTGGGTGGACATAGAGGTTCTATCACCAAACAGAAAGATAAGGCATTTGTGATATAATAGCTGGAGTAACCAAAACTCTTTGGAGATTCCTGTTCGAACACCCCAAAACCACATAAAATTTTTCATAGGTGAAAGGGTTCTGCCCTTGGTGGTTCTGGAGTCAGATTTGGATGCGTTTGGTCTGATTTACCCAGCCGTGCCGGCCCAGGGCTCCTGCTTACCAGGTCTCATGGCCTAACTCACTAGACTGCCTGAGGGGGACCCGAGGTCAGTGGGCTTTAGCCAGAGTGAAATACACAAATCAGAAGGCGGGAGGTGCCCGCGCGGGCCCAGAATGTATGTACTCAAATGCCTCTGTAGGATATGGTTTCCTGCCAGTTTGGGGAGCCTTTTCTCCATTTGAGAAAAAACAAACTTACAGCGAGGGGTGAGGGGTTAGGGTTTGGGATTGGGGGAAAAGGTGGGTGGGGAGCCCACCGAAGGAGGTGAGGAGGGGGCTGTAAAGATTACACCTGGGCATATGTTTCCCTAGAAATCACATTCATTGTATTTTTATACTTTATTCTAACTCTTTCATGCGAAGAAAATCAATAGTGGGTGTTAGTACTGGTGGCCCTCCTGATCACACCTGCATCTCCTGAGTGTGCCTTAAAGGTCTTGGGAATGGAAAATATAAAAACTGCTTCGTGATGCGTCATCTTTATCCCCCACTCCCCCACCCATTCCAATATACTTTCTACTTCTAGCCTAAATTCGGGGCCCCCTACCGGGGCCGGCCATGATCTTGAGGCCGGCATAGGGGAGGCTGCTCTCTGTCCACCCCAGCCTGGTGATGCCATTCGCTTCTTGTGCCTGGTATTGTGAGCTACACGTCTTTCCGGCGTACGGAGCTGAGCGTCCAGGCCAACGCTCCTCAACCTCTCCGTAATGTTTACCCGAGGCCGTCGTGCAATGAGACTATTCGCATGGCATTGTCAACGCGGCGGCGCGCGCGTCTTGGCCCTCCGCGGCTTGCCAGACTGTCCTGCAAACCACCTCACCCGTCTCTTTGGCGCAGGAGACTCAGGCACTAAATGGAGAAAACACTTCACCCTGGAACCCTAACTCAGGTCCTGGCAAAAGATGCGAGAGGAAGGCTTGCTCTCTTAATAAATCTCGGCTGCCCGCACATCTGGCCCCTGGTCCTGCTCGGTAGAGGACTGGCTGGTGGATGCACGGTCCAGGCCGTGGGCACTCGACCCATCTCTGTTTTCCTTCCCGAGGCGTCCCTGGATTACCACTTTCGGTTTGCCCTTACATCCGGGATGTGGAATTTCCCAGGGAATCATAATTATTTTATCTATAATTTATTCTAACCCCAAGGTTCCAAGAAAATCTGTAATGAACGTTAATATCTACAGCTTCCTGGTCAATCTGCATCGGGCCAGAGAGCCGTCGGTTCTTCGCAGTGGGTGACTTCAGGTCCCTGTGCCTTGTTTCCTATCACTCTGAAAGAATTTTCTCCCCAAAGGGAATCCAGCTTGTTTGAAACAGGTTTCTCCTCTCTGATTTTCTGCACTGGAGAAAAATCTCGATCAGCTTTTCGAAAATATATATATATTTTTTAAGAGGCATCCAGGCAGGCCCGAGCAGTCGGGCTGAAGGTGCGCCAGCCATTATTGCCTCAGACCTCCGGACGTTACGTACCCCAAGCACCTGAGCTACTAAGGGTATATCAGACAAGATTTCCGGGAGCAGCCTCAGTAGTCCCTTCGCCCGCTCCCAGGCCGCAAGCGCAGAGGATCCTGCGCTCTGTCCCCCAAGGTCTTGACGTTTGCTGAGCTCTCTCCGCGCGCGTCGAGGAGAGGCCGCCTCTCATGAGCAAAAGCTGGGAGTTGTTAGGGATTCCGCAGCCGCTCTGAGGGCGAGATCGGGTTTGTCCCACGACCTCGGCGCCAGGAAGCTGTAGAAAGAGACAGACCCCAATTTTCTCCCCTTGGAGTTGAAACAAAACCTGAAAGCCCGAGGTTGCACGCACCGCCAGAGGTGGCGCCTAGGCGGCGGGGGCAACCAGAGCCGCGTGCCCGCGCGGTTCCCAGGCCTGGGTTCTGTTTCTTCCTATTTTAGTTAGTTACTTAGCTGGTTAGCTAATGGACAGCTCACAGGCAGCTTTTATGCAAACGCCAAGCCTGGACCCACGCTGAGTCTCCGCGGCCGCCAGACCTGTAGTTGCCCGGCTGGGCTCCCAGAGGAGTGACGAAGGGAAATTCCTAGTAATTAAAGGGGAGGATTTCCCGGGGCGCCCCTTGGTGACGTGGCCTTGGCTTCGAGTGAGGAACAAAGGACTAAGGTGCCTGCGCGCAGCGCGCCCTCGGGGCCCGGCGCGACCCGCTTTCACGCCCCTCCCCGCTCCACGGCGGCCGCGGGCTTTGTGCGCTGGGGCCGCGCGCCGCGCTGCACCTGCCCGGCTTTAAGTACCTTGGCGAGGCAGCGCGGGCGGCTGTTCTAATCGCCGTCTCCAAGTACCTGCTCATGAATAAACACCAACCCCATTTATCAGGTACTTAGCGCTCATTGTGAAGGGGAAATTGGCCCTTTTCTGGAAGTGTCTATCCACAACCCATCTGCGCAGTTCTGGTTGCAGAATTCACCTCACCCTTGAGACACACACACACACACACACACACACACACACACACTCGCAACACGAGGCTCCTCCAAGCTAAGATAAACTCGCTTTTCTTCCGGTAAGTGCGTGATTGAGCCGCGACAATAGGCGGCGAGGAGGAGGCCGTTGGGTCAATAGCCTGCGTCTCTCCCATTGATAGGAAAAGTCAGTGCGCGGAATGCAGGGCCTTAGGAAAGCCCTGTCCGGCGTTCCAGCCACAGGGGTCACACTTGCATCGACATGCAGGCCCTCTGCCCCTTGGGTCCCCCAAACATTGAACAAAATATTGGAAAGGTGGCCTAAGGTGTCTGTGGTGCCTGCCAGCATTGGTCGGGCGGGCCCCGGCTGCACCCTGGGTTCCCCTACTTTCCCCCGATTGGGCCCCACATCTGGGTCTGGCTCTTAAGTCTTGGGCGTATGGGATAGAGAATTTAAGGATCCAGATACGTTGCAATCCCCGGGCTAGTAGGAGGATAAGTGGCTCCTCTGGGAACCCGGATGGGCCGAACAGCAGCTTCCGGCAGAGGCCCTCAGGTTTCAGAGTTCTCCAAGTGGGGAGAAGGGCGGCCTGCTCAGCCCGCGCACCCGTGGCAGCACCATGGAGGGAATAAAAGCAGGGTGAACAATTTGAAGATCCCCACAAGGCAAGACGGTAAATTTACAAACGCATTTGGGTCCTGAATGCTCGCTTCTTTTTCACTCATACGTTCCTTCTAAAATATGGGCTTTCTGTGTACATGGGCGCGCATTCCCAGGACTCGGTTCCCTGGGTGGAATTCACCCAGGAATACAATCGATTTTCAGAACCTGAGTACGGCCACAGGCAGCTCTGAAAATGAAAGCGTTTGCTAAGTGGGGGAGATCTCACCAATCGAACTTTAAAAAATGGCTTTGTCTTCATTCAGCTCTCCCGATTTATTTTGTGTTTTATAAATAGAAGCTCAGAGCTTCTGTCGCCCAGTCCTTGCATGACTCATGGCGGTGGCCACACTGGGTTCAGGGATACGGATGTTTAGAAAATCGCTGCATAGCGGAGTTTCCTAGCACGTTCCATTTATACTGAACGCAGGCGACCGCTGAAAATCCAGCCTCGACTGTTGCTAACGACTGGGTAGGACCCTCGGGGTCCTGTGACCGTGCTGGAGGGTGTTCCCGGCTCCGGTCTGGGGAGGCCTGCATGGGGACTAGGTTCTCGAGAGGCGAGCGGGCGCGCCGGAGAACCCGAGACTGCTGCGGGGCCGGATGCGGGATCCCTGGGCTGCGGTTCTACGCAGAAACGCCAATGGCAATGCCGCTCCAGCTCCTTCCAGCCCCAGTCACTAGGCCGGCGCCTGGCCCGGAGATCCTCCCAGAGCCCTGGCAGTGCCATCATGCCGGAGAAAACAAGCTCGGCCCCGCCGGAATTCGTTCCAAACACAGACGCTCATTTTTGGAATATTCTAGAAAAATAACAAGATCTTGTCTTTATGATTCACGGGAGGTAACTGATGGGTGGACCATTTACATGAGGGCAGACACTGTGGGGCGAAGGTGACTTCTGGACGTAGGCTTTAAAGTAGGAACGGCTCCAAATTCCCAATATCTCCGGCCTTTCCGGTTACAAATCGGACCCCCGCGGCTGCTGGGGCAGGTAAACCAGACATTTCTGTTTTGTGGTTTTCGGGCTGCCTCCAGCCCACGCAGGCTCGTTTAGTCCCCGCGGAGTCAGCCCCGAGCCTTCCTAGTCCTGGAACAAGGGCTCCAGGTCGCGGCGGCCGCGGGAAGCCGCCGAGAGGGCGGGGAGTAGGGATTCCCTCCAGCTCCGCAGGGCATCTCACAAGCGCCTTCTTCTGCACTATCTCCCCACCTCCAGGTGCAGGGGATGAGCTTCCCCAAGTGAAGCTTAGTTTTATTTGGTGAAAATTCTGGAATTCGAATTCGTTGCTCTTGTGTGTTTGTGTTAAATGCCTTGATGGCATAGGTGTGTGCGCACCCTCATAAATTTATGGAATTTATGGGCGGTGAGCGCGGCCGGGAAAGGTTTGGAGGACAAGTAAGAGAGGGCGCCTGCACGCTCTCTCCAGGCCCGGGACTGGCCCCCAAGGCACGGCTGGAGCAGAGCCTGGTGGAAGTGGTAAAGGCTTCAGCTCGACCCCCTCTTAGGAGCCCTCATTTCACCCTTCTCAGCCACGCTCTTCGTTCACATTCTTGCGTCCCTTGGGGTCCCAAGCCGATCCTCCACACAAGACCAAGGAGAAGTGGAATTGAATCAGGGCAGAGCAGGGCTTTCCCAGGGCCGGTTCCCGACCGGCATGGTTCAGCCAGGCCCAAGGCCTGGGACAGCCGTTTCGGAAACCCTGGGGTCGAAGCCCTCCAGACTGGACTCAGGTCGCAGGAAAGAGCACAAGCCCAGCCCTCTCACATAGTGTGGCTTGTCCTCAAACCTCCCACCTCCCCAAATCTCCCCACGACAGCCCACCCTCACTAATCACCCCCCTTTATCTTGGTTCTTTTGAAGGGGTGGCCACGGGAGTGCCTCCGCCCATGACAGCAGTGTGCAGGAAGCTGACCTGGAGCTGGGAAGCCGGGAGAAGGCACATCGGGTTCCACCTAGATAAACCCCAAAAAGACAGCTCCAGTGAGGGCCCAGCAAACCTGAGACCAGGTAGGGAGCAGCGTGTCCGCAGGGGCAAGGATGGAGCACCAAGTGCCAGAGCCTGAGATTTGGGCTCTCACATTCCTCCCTCCTTGGGAGTACTTGTGGCCCCTGGATAGTCATCTTGAGCAAGCCTCAGACCCCTTGGAGGGGTTAGGGAGGGATCTGTGGTCCCCCTCTCATGTTGGCTACTGAAACCCCTGGGTTCCTGGAAACAATCTAGCCTACACCAGGAGAGTCCATCTTAAAGCTGGTGGCTTTTGGTTCCCCAGGACCCTGCTCAACTCCCATGACGTTAATTCACCACTTAGAGCGTCTTGATGCCCAGGCTAGAAGGACTTCGGTTGCACCAGCTTTCCCCACTGCAGTTCTAGGTTTTGTCCTGACCGACTTTCAGCAAGCGGCTTAGCTCAGCCTTGGCGCTGCCTTCCAGGAAAGAGGGACAGCAGCAGCAGCCTCGGCTGACCTGGGTGCCCCTGTGGGCTATCTAGTGGGGGCTCGCGGGTCCTTGCCTTCTCTGCCTGGGGTGGGTTGGGGGTAGGTTCCTGAACTTCCCGGGGCTTCTCCCTGGCACACTTTGGCTGCCACATCACGGATGGAAACGCTGAGGCCAATGGGCTCAGGTTCGCTAGCAGCAGGCAGCCGGCCCTGGTGTGCCCGCTCTAGCCTGGGTGCCCTCCATACCCCCGCGCGCGGTTGGTCTCTGTGGGGCGCTGGCAGGTAGGGGTGTTCCTAGGGGCCACGAGGGGAAGGGGGTGGCGGGGCCGGTCTTGCGCTTCCCACGCTCCCTCTGTTCAGTTCACTCTGGTGGTCTGTGTTCCAGTCTGGCCTGCAGATCCCTGGCTCCCCACGGCCAAGCCGAGAACTAGCAGGTTTCATTGTGCAGACTCCCGGGGTCAGGTCGCAGGGTCACGTGCACGCGTCGGGCCTCCTCCAGGCGCGCCTGTTCCGGATCTGCCGACAGAGGGCGCCGGGGGCCCGAGAGGAGAGCGTTCGGGCGCCTCTCCTGGGTCCCTGGTGCCACGCTGTGGGGCTTGGTGATTCAGAGCCACACCTGACACCCTCACGTCCCAAACCGGGATAGTTGCACCGACAAAGTCACAGGAAGGAGCGCGGAGGTGACGGTGGGTGGGCGGGACGGCGGAGTCACTTACAGCGGGACCTGAGAGGATGTGGGTACGGGACTTCCTGACGGACCCTCTAGTTTGTAACCGTGTGAACACCGGAGGGATTCACTGTGTGCACCGTGGAGGCGTGGACATCCACCTGAGTGTGCAGAGGCAGGGGAGGGACACAAGAGATAGTCCCTGAGACTGGCTCCAACCAATTTCTGAGCTGGAAGGGTTTTCTAGAACGTTAGTCCAAACACCCTCTTTAATAGCAGGAAACTGAGGCCCTGAGAGGGCAACGACTTATCCAAGGTCCTGCAGCACTTAGAAACAGGGCTGACTCAACTAGCGCTGGGGAAGGGCGGCCCCTCCGCTGCCCTCTGAGCCTCAGTTTCATCCGTTGTGAAACACTGCAGTTGTACTAGGTCGTGGTTCTGGAGGTATGCCTGAAGGGGTGTGCAGGGGTCTGCATGGTATGCACATATGTGTTGGTGCATGTGTGTGTTGGAGGCAGCCTATGGCCATCTGAGAAGGGCTATGTCTCCATGCGTGGGTGCCTGTAAAGAGCTCCGTGGGTGCCTATGTGTATTTGTGTGTATTTGCCCTTGAAGGAGTAGATGCACATTTGCCCTTGAAGGAGCAAATTGTGTACAGATGTATTTGTGCCTAAGTGTTTGTTTGTGAAGGGATGTGTTGTGAGGAGGTGTGTGTAGAAGAGTAAAGGGATATTTGTGTCTGTGAATTGTGTACATGTGCTTAAAGGGGTAATTGTGGATTGTAAATAATTGTATGCTGGAAAAGGGCCTGGCACTCCCCATCCACTGGAACCCCACCACCTGCCTTTACTGCTCCTTCATGTGTGCCCTGGAGCCCATTCTCATTCTGGGCCCCACAGAAAGGGGTAAGGGGATGAGAGGGCTGAGGGACACAGGCTCTGGGGGGTGGCTCTGCCTCAATGCCCCGCAGGCGCTAACGGGCTGTGATTAGGCAAAGCTTCTCCTGGGCTGCAGAGGGAGGGAGAGAGAGAGAGAGAGAGAGAGAGAACGAGAATGAGGGAGGAAGGAGGATTACGGCAAATTCATTTCTATTTTCCAGCCCACTAAGCCTGCAGTGTGTCCCTGGTGTTAGCATGAGAATGGGCCAGGGCTCTGTGAACACCCCCCATCCCCGACCTACTGACCCCTCTTCCCCCGTGACGTGAATAGCGGGACTCACAGCCTCCCCAGCCTCTCCAACTAGTGCCTGCAAAGCCACGGCTCCTAATCAGGGTAATTTAATATATTTTAAGCCCCCGGCGGCTTTATTTTCCCTCCTTTTCGAGTTTGTTTTAGGCATTCACAGCTCTCACCCCGTCATTAGACGGCCTTATTTGACGGATGGAAGGAGCTGCTATGAGACCACAGCCCTTTGTGTCCCCCACATAAGCTGGGCTTCCCCGTAATTAGAATGGTATTCCCAGCCATTGAGGCTTTTCATGAGGCAGAACAAAAACTCCCCGAGATGAATATCCCCCAACTCCCAGCCCCCTGGCCAGGAAAGGGGCTGTGAGTTAAAGGGACTCCTTGGGGAAGGCAGTCCAGAGCAAGGACAGCCAGGGTCCTACCAGGGTGAGGAATTTAGGGGCCATGAGAAGTGGGCACCAGACAAAGGCTGGTGGCTGGTCCAGGTTGCTGGTAAACACCAGTCACCTATACATACGCCACCCAGCACTCAACCAGCCTCAGGATGTGCTGGGCTCATCAGAGGACCTTCGTATTCTATGGGGTCTTGGGGTATGGAACCAGGCTGGAATGTGCATGTAAAACACAAACACACATAGTCACACTAGTCACTCACATGCAGGCTTGGGATTACATTGTAAACACACATATATACACATACACGTACACATGCATGCTCAGCCACAAGATTACAACGTCACTAAACTAGGTTAGGAAATACTTATAAATATACACACATCACACACGTTACCCAGACAGAACAAGACTGCAGTTTCTCTTTATATCTGTGCGCGTGCACACACACACACACACACACACACACACACACAGACAGCCACTCAGATTGCTTGTGAACACACACACACTCCTGCATACTCATATACATACATATACCCTTAGGGTCATCCAGACCCCAGTTTTTCTGGGGGCATTCACCAGCCTGTGCACACTGTGGCGCACCACCCCTCCTCCCCAGGATATAGACTTGCTTCTGGCCACATTCCTAGGTCCGTGCTCAGCCTATGTGCAAGTAGTTTGACATGCACACACATGCATGGATGCATGCCCATCCTCTGGCTCACGCTGACATGTGAAAACTCAGGAAAATACTATAGAACCAACATGACATTACAGTGTTTCCATATTTTCTGGCCAGCCTCTCCCAGACACTTATTACCAGACATGCAGGGGAGTTTTGAGGATAAGCCCCCACTCAGCTACACACTGTGCTATGAACTCAGCCCCCAGGTGGGCTGGGTTCTCTGGGACTCAGGTGGGTCTCCTATGCCCTTTGGGGAGAGGGGATCTCCCTTTTCTAGATTGGACCACGCTCCAAGGACAGAAGGCAGGTGTCTGGATGTCTGGTACAATCAGTAGCTTTTTTCAGGATTCAGAAAAGGCTCAGAGGGTGATAACTAGGTCTGGGAGTCTGCAGATGGAAGAACTCACCTGCTAACTGATGCACAGGGATGCAGTCCCATGGAGAAATAGTGAATGCCTCATCTCTAGGAGGATTCCAATAGGGGCAGCATGATAACCAGGCAGAGATGTTGTGGGATAATTCATTTATTTAGTTCAGCTCCTACTCTCTGTCAGACCCTGTGCCCAGTGCTTGGAATACAGTGGTGAGTAACATACAAGCCTGTCTTCAAAGGATCTTAGAGTCTTAAATGGGAAAGCTAGACACACACAGTTAATAGATAGGCCTGGGCCAGGGGACAGGGATAAGGCTGGGGCAGAGAGGAAAGTGATGTAATGGGTGTCTGGTTTCCACAATGGAATATTGGTATCAGGGACTGAAGTGGATTGTTTAACATCCTGTGCCTAAGGCACAGTTGTGGCACCTTGGAAGTTTTTTTTTCTTTTTCTTTTTTTTTTTTTTTTTTTTGTGAGAGAGTCTCGCTCTATCACCCAGGATGGAGCGCAGTGGCATGATCTCGGCTCACTGCAACTTCTGCTTCCCAGGTTCAAACAATTCTTGTGCCTCAGCCTCCCAAGTACCTGGGATTACAGGTGTGTGCCACCACACCTGGCTAATTTTTGTATTTTTTAGTAGAGATGGGGTTTTGCCATGTTGGCCAGGCTGGTCTTGAACTCCTGGCCTCAAGTGATCTGCCTGCCTCAGCATCTCAAACTGCTGGGATTATAGGCGTGAGCCACCGCATCTGGCCCTGCACCTTGCAAGTCTTTGAGCTGGATAAGTGATGAATTAGCTGGTCTCCAAGGGCTCTCTCCATTCTAAAATTCTTGTACTCCTGGTCTAGGTCCATAGCTTTCTCACTGTGGCCCCCTTCCTAAGGTGGGTGGTCTCACCCTAACTCACTCTGTACAGTGAACCTTTACCATGGCACTTATCACCTCCACCAAAGCTGTGCCCAGGCTCTTTGTGAGGGGAGTGGCTGGACCCATTCAAGGTCTCCAGGAAAAAAGGAGAGGCTCATAAAGAGTGTGATGAATTCAGTTTGCTGGGGCGGGGTGGGAGGAGTGTCCAAAAGAGGTCGGTTAGGCCCCTTCCTGCTCCTGACTTCTTAGGAGAGAAGAACAGTCCACTGAGTCTTATGGAGCCTCATTCTCTTCTATTCTGGAAGAAAGTACAGCTTTGAAGTGATGGGGTGGGGACCTCAGACTGGTAGTGGTTTGCATACTTATTTTTTTTAACCTTACATCTTGTTCAATATGTGGGGCAACCATCTTACTCTTATATCTGCTGGTGGCCCAAGCAAATACATACCCAGAAAATGACCAGAAAACCTCAACATCTCTCTCTAGGTAAAACGTGTGTCTGTTTCTCTTCGTAGGAAAAATTTCACAGGGTGAATTAGAGAACAAGGGATGCTTTGAAGCCACTTCTGATGTCTTTTATATATATATATATATTTTTTTAATTTTACCATAGCATTCCATGGTGTAATGTAATGGTTAGGAGCCAGGGATCCGGAGCCATCCTGGTTCAAAGCCTGTTCCCGCTTTGAGAGAGCTTGGCCATGTCTTTTAGGGCCTGGGTGTCTTCAACTGCAAAGTGGGAATAATAATAATACTACCCTGCTAGGGTTGTTGTGAGGGTTAAATGAGCTGATACGTGTAAAAGAGCCCAACAATGCCTTCCATGCAGTAAGTACTCAGTGTTCGCTGTGGTGATTAATATTAGAGTGAGTGCTCAGTAAATATTTGTTGGGTAAATGTGTGCATTTTTCATTTTGTTTGCATTCAGGATAAAGTTGTGCGAAAATAAGATCTTCCTGGTAGCCTCTGCCCGGTAACTGGCAGGAGGCGGAGATGGGGTGGGGGTGGGCTGAGAGTCTCCAGTAGTTAAAAAAATAAGTGTTCGGAGAGGATGGGGCCTCGGGTCGTTACTGCGGTCTCCAGCAGGGGGAGCCCAGGTAGTCATCACTTGCCGGCTCCGGACCGCAAGGAGGGAGGGAATTACCCTTGACCGAGCACCTACTGTGTGCAGTGCCCCCGCCAGGCGCTGGGGGGCGCCGTGAAGTCAGGATGACTGGGAAGTGGGGGGTTGCAGAGGGCGCAGTGAGGTGCTTTTGAACCAGCGCAGACCTGCAGGGCCGACTTCCTGAGGGCGAATGTTGCTTTGCTGCAGCGGGGCACGGGTTTGGTTCCTGGCGGGGCCTGGCCCGGGAAGTGCGGGGCTGAGGGCGGTGCCCGGCCCCCATCCCGAGTCGGTGCATGCCTATGCTGCAGGAGGGCCACCGGGAGCTCTGCTTCTCCGCTGCACCCGGCTCGGAGCAAGCACTCAGTACAACTCACTTAGTGAAGTAAAGCTGCCTGGCGGGACACTCTGGGCTGCGGGCGTGGGTACAAGGGGCCTCCTCATGGCAGTTTTGGGGTGAAAACAGTACCTTCCCCCCGCACCCCACCCTTTCCTCTATCCCTGCAGCTAGACCGGGAAGAGGTAAAGCCCAAAGACTCCACCTTGGCATGGGGCGGGGGTGCCACATGGGATCTGGCCTTGAACGGGACATTCCTCATTCTGCTTCCGGCGGCGCCAGGTTTTCTCGTCCACTACTCTGCGGTGGCGGGTTGCAGCTGGAGGGACAGCTAATTTGGGGGCTCTGGAATGTGTTTATGTATATATGCACGCATCTATTTATGTATGGAGTAGTTTTCAGAGATATTTTCAAATATCAGAGCTCCCGACGGTTCATCATTGCAGCTAATTAGAAAAAGGAGTTGCACCTCGGCTCAAAAGATACCAGAATCAGAAAGATATTGAGGAGCAAATGATCGGAGACGGTTTTCCCTTTGCCCCAGAGCAGGCGGGTTTGGCCCTGTAGGTGAAAGCGAGATCTGAAGAGGGTGGGGCTGGGGGCGCATGCGCTCGGTTCCCTGCTGGCCCAAGTGGTCCCGGAACAGTGGCTGAACAAGCGGATCTAGTGAGGGAGCTGGCGGTCCCGCCGGCCTGCCCTCTCCTGGCCCGCGGCGTTTGGCCCGGCAGGCTCAGGAGCTTGGCTTCTGCCCTCCCAGACGCTCTGCTCCTAGAGAAGTTGGGTTGGAGTCGTCGAGCTCTACATTTCCAGCTGTGTGAACTCAGCCAGATCTTTTAACCTCTTGAACCCTTGGGAGCCAAAATACCAGCCCCTCAGTGGAGTGCGAGCAAGCGTCTTCAGGGAGACTGTATACCTCTGTGGATGCCTGTCAAGACCGAGTGTTGAATGCCTTGCTGGATTTTTGTGTCGTTTAATCCTCATCTGAGGAGTCTTTGTCCCAGTTTTACGGATGGGGTAGTGGAAGTCTTGATGAAAGGCAGTGGATGCCCTTGTTCCTGGGGCAGCCAGCTGGAAGCCTCCTGTTGTTTCTCAGGCCCCTTTTAAAGTTCCTAAAATGGAGTGCTGGGACCCCAGGAGGGAGGAGAGGCACACAGGATAATTCTGGCTGAGGGCAGAGGTCTCCTTCACCTGGGGTCTTGGTCTGAGGAACTGAAGTGGGAACCTGGTCAAGACAGGTCACCTTCAGGCCCTCACTTTTTGGGTGGCAGTATGTTTGCCCAGTCCCCGTTGGAGGTTGCAGGGGTCTAGAAAGATACAGGATATGGGCTGGTTGGGAGAGGGGGAAGTCTCCCTTAATTTTATGAAGTCTCCTCAGGTATCCCTTTTCCAGGAAGGCATTCATATTTTATCAACAGAGGACCAATTATGGGGCGTTGACCAGAGGTTTACTTTTGTTTCAGTGACTCCTGACAGCAGCTCCTTGGGAGGAGCTACTTCCCCCCATTTCACAGGGGCAGAATCTAAGGCCAGGAGCAGTGAAGTGAAAAGTGACTTACCCCAGGTCACATAATGAGGGAGCAAAAAGAGAAGGGGATGGGATTTGATTCTAGGTCTGGTCTGGTCTTGCCTTCACACCAAAAACCTAGTCCTGGCATCCCCCCCCCACTTCTGTATCTGCCTTATGATATCCCTTAGAGCGGGGTGGTTCTGAAGTTGGAGCCTGGCCCCTTTATGGGACATTTCCAGGACAAAGCTTGCCTAAGGATCAAGCCCCCACCTAGTGCAGGGAGGCTAGGTGGGCACAGGGTGCCCATGTGGATCTGGGCAATGGCAGAAACGGTGGGCTTAGCACTGTGGAGCAGATGGCCATGACAGGGTGAGCTCCCACTGTGGTCTGGGGTATCCCTAAGGTCAAGGTCAGAGTCTTTGCTGCTCCCTTTCCCCTCTCATAGGGAAACTGAGAGAAAGCTCCTCTTTGGGGTTCTGAAACCCAAAGGTCATTTCTCAGCGAGAAAGCTGAGACCCTTCCCATCTTCCCTGACCCTCCTGACAGCACCTTTAGGAGCCAGAATTGGCACAGCGAGGCTTCCCCAGGTGCAGACGCCAAGTGGCATCCCCCAACTCCTGGAAGAGGAATCCTGATGAGCTCCAGATTAAAAAATCAATCCAGTTCAAAAGTGATCAGGGGAAACTAGATTCAGTTAGAGAGGACAGAGCTAGGAGGGCCAGGAGTAGAGGGCGGGCCTCTCAGTACCACATCCTAGAGAAACTCTGCCATTAGAGGGAGAAAATCTGCACTGGGTCTGGAATGATTAAACTGTCCAGCTCTCAGAGAAGCAACTTAGTTCTTCGGAGCTTTGTTAGCAGAGACACAACAGAGCAGTGCAGGCTACCAGGAGCAGCGCAGAAACGCCCCTTCCCCCAACCTACTGCACATCTGGCATCTTTTAAAATTTTCCAAAGTCGGGGAAATAAACTCCGGTGTCTGTGACAGACTCTATTTTCAGAGGGTTTGCTTTGGGTCTCCCCTTCCACTGGTGACCCCTAAAATCCATAAGGGTCTGGTTTGACGGTGTGGCGACATCGTTACCTCCATTATGAAGGGTAGCAAACACAAGTTTTCAGAGAAAACCCATTTGCCTTTTTCTTCTAGCCACCAGCCTCTGAGAGGGCGCTGGACCCCAAGACTCTGCAGGACTCGCCTCAGTGCAGAGGCTCTGGATTCTCCGGCTCTGAGGCGAGATGGGAGCTGTCCTCCCAGTGGTGCTGAAACTCGGGCTGCCTCTGTTGGGGTCACCGACAGAGGCTTACTTGTTCAGGCACATCCTGGGTCAGCCTTTCCGCCTCTGAGACGGGCTCCTCCCTTCTCAGATGAGAGATTCTGCCTGGAAGGGAAGTAGTCCACGCCATCATCATTCCCCAAAACCCTAATAGCCACCTAACTGGATTCACCACTTCTCGTCTTGCCTCCTCAATTCATTCTCCACTCAGTACCCAGAGTGGACTTTTCAAGAGGCAAATCTGATCCTATGTAAAGTACTCATATGGTTTTCCATATCATTCAGAATGAAACTTAAACGTTCTTGCTAGAGCTAAGAGACACTTCCCCCTCAATGATCTAGCCCCTGTCTGCTTCTTCCACATTAATCACCTATCAAGAGGGTGGTGATGGGTTGGAACTGGCTTAATTCTGATATATTCTGAAGACAGAACTGCTTACATTTGCTGAGACATTAGAGGGATGTGTAGGAGAGAAATAGTGGAGTCAAGGGTGACCCTGGGGGTTTGAGGTTGAGCGCCTGGAAGGATGGAGTTTCTATTTCCTGAACTGGGAAAGGCTGAAGGAGGAGCAGAGTTTTGGGGATGGGGATCTGAAGCTGTTTCTGGACATGTTAAGTTGGAGAGATCTACTAGATAGCCAAGGAGGATAGTCTAGTAGGCAACTGGACGTATAAACTTGGCATTCAGAGGAGAGGTCCTGGCTGGAGATATTAACCAGGGAGAGGTCAGCTTATGGGTCTTATCTAAAACCATGCAGATGAGATCACTAGAGAGTAAAAGTACAAAGAAGAAAAGTGTTCCAGGGGCTGAACACTGGAATACTTTGATTTTAGAGGAAGAAGTTGAAGACAATCAGTAAAGGAAACTGGGGGGGAGGGTCTTTGAAGAAGAAAACAAGAAAAGTGATGTCCTTGAGGCTGGGGATTGGGGGCAGTGGAGTTGTCTTAAGAACAAAGGAGAGATCAGAAGTATCCAATATGCTGACAGACCGAGAAAGATGAGGACTGACAATTGACCTTTCGATATGGCCTCACAGAGGTCCTTTGTGAGAAGTGTAAGTAGGGAGGGAATACTAGAGGGAGGACCAAGAGAGAGTAGGAGGAAATGGTACCTAGGCAGGCGGAGGAAGAGAAAAATTATCTGGGAGCTAGTGGGGAGGCCACAGGGAAAGAACCCCAAGAGGTGGTGAAGCACTAAACAGTTTCAGCCAGGTGAGTGACTTGTTGACAGACCAGGTCCTCATTCTTCCACATGCTTCAAAAGTTCAGTTTAGAACCGATCTGGGCTGTAGTAAAACACTCAGGGTACACATGTTTAGCAGAGTTTTTCTTTTCTACTTCATTTCAGCTCAAAATCCCTCCTGGTGAAATGGCTTAACATTTACCCTTCTGGGATCAGAACTTCATAGCCCCTTGTCTTGACCAAGACGACACGTGACCTGCACGGGGAGCACCAGGGCACATGAGCTAGTTCAGTGAAGGGGTCCCGTCAGAGCAGGCTTGGGCTGCATATGTGCAGGCCACATGCCCAGACATGAGGCCCTCCAGGGCCTCCTCCCTTGCCTGGCCTGGCCTCGGGAGCACCTAGAAACCTCTTCTCACCTTATTTTTCAAGTTAAGAAAGATAATACCCCCAAACTCAGTCTGGCTCTGCTTGACTGGTCGGTTATGCAGATGGTAGCCCGCTTTCCTCTCAGAAACCCTGGCTCAGTGAGAGTGCCATGCTCCCCAACAGCCAGTGAGGACCTCTGTGGTCCTCACACCACCCTGAGAGGCAGAGACAGCCTTTCTCGCTTTGTGCCCACCTTTGGAACAATGGTCACCAGTTTGCCATCTAGTGGTGGAGCACAATGCCCCCAATCTCATGCACCAAGGGCAGAGACAAGGATGAATCTTGCACTCTCAGGAGTCCTGGGGCCGCAGAAGGGAAGCAGGTCAAGCACAGGAGATGGATTATCATGGGTTCCTTCTTTGTCTTGGTGGCCCCTCAGAGGCTGCACCACACCCACTCCCGATGTCATGGAGGACCTGCAGGGCCGGGCCAGGTGCAACTCCCAAGCCCAGTGGCCTTGGGGGGAGTGGGCTGAGGGGGTTGGGAGAGTTGTTGGGGAGGTTGGGGTGTCCTGGGACTGCCAAGGGAGCTGCTGAAAGAGTGAGGCCTTTGAGCGGCCCCTGCTGCTCCATCCCCTGCGCAAGCCACACCTCTCTGTGCAATACACTTAGGACTGCCCATGGTCCCATAAAACATTTATACGTGGGCTACAGCCTAGCAACAAAAGTGTGATGTGAGCACTGATGGGGAACCCTGCTGCAGTGTGCCTTGGGCAAGTTACTGCCTGTGTCTGGGTCCCAGTTTCCTCATTTGTCAAATGGAGGTGCAAGAACAAATTGGAATCCAAGATCCTTTCCTGTCTCAAAAGCCCTGATTAGCCCCAGTTTGCCTCCTCTGGTACAAGTAAGTCTGGCACATCCACTGCTCAGGTATTTCTTTAGCTCTGAACAGAAGAATATCTCCTCCTTCCCCAGCCCTGGTCTGAATGCTCACCCTTTTCTGTCCATCCTGGCCACCTCTTTCTCCCTGTCCCTGGAAAGGCTCTACAGAGGAAGTGGTGTTCTGACTAAATGGAGAAGAGATAAAATGGCATTCCCAGCATAGGCAAGGGTATATAGTCATGGAAGCCTGTGTGATTCAAAACATGGCCAGTGGCTTGGTATGGCTGGAATGAAGGGTGAGTGGGAAAGGAGTGGGGGCTCAATCCTGCAGAGCCTTATAATTCATGCTCATAAACTTGGAGCTCATGCTGAAAGTGATGAGGGAGCCATGAAGCAGTTCAATGTGGTCAGAAGTTGCGATTTAGACATATCACTCTGGGGTTGTATAGAGAAGGACCTGAAGGTTTGTGGCAAAGCCTGAAGATCATCTCCCTTTCCCATGGCTGCCCAAGATGAGGACTGCATTTCCAAACTCTCTTGGATCTGGGTGTGGACATGTGACTAAGTCCTGGTCAACTGAATATAAGCAGAAATATCTTGTGTACCTTCCAGGGGGTGTTCCTGGAGGGAGGGGAAGCGGCCATTATCGTTCTTCTTTCTGGATGGAATGTGACTCAGTGGTGAGCACCTGGTCCTCCTGATCTAGCCTGATTAGGTTGATGTAGGTGTGTTCAGTGGGCAAGGCCAGCACAAGTGCCTACCGTGTTTGGTCCACAGCTGTAACATGCTACCCAGTGTATTCTCCCACAGGTGCACAAGCCTATTGCCTATGTATTCTAAAACTGGCAGCAATTGGGCCAGCTGTACTACTTTCTTTTCCTCGTATTCCTGTTAGCTGTCTTCTGGAGGAGTTCTTTCTGGGGGGCATCTCCACATTTGGAGAGCAGGGATTGTTTATATCCACTTAGTAAAAATAATAACAGCTAATAGTCACTAAACATTACTGTGGGCAGATACTATGCTCAGAACTTCACATGGATGATGACATTTATTATCTCTCTATCTTTTTTTGAGACAGGGTCCTTGCTCTGTCACCCAGGCTGGAGTATAATGGTGTGGTCACGGTTCATTGCAGGCTCAGGTGATTCTCCCACCTCAGCCTCCCGAGTAGCTGAGACTACAAGCATGCACCACCATGCCCAGCTAATATATATATATATATATAATACATATTACATATATAAAATATATATTATATATTACACATATAAAATATATATTATATATTACACATATAAAATATATAATATATATTATATATTACACATATAAAATATATAATATATATTACATATATTACACACACACACACACACACACACACACACACACACACATATATATAGTAGAGATGGGATCTTACCATGTTGCCCAGGCTGGTCTGGAGCCCCTGGGCTCAAGCAATCCACCTGCCTTGGCTTCCCAAAGTACTGGGATTACAGGCATGAGCCACCACATTTGGCCTCATTTACTATCTCTTAACTGCCATGCCATCTTGCTTCTAAAGCCACAGCAGGGTGAATACAACAGGAAGGTTCTGGTGGAGATGGGGGGTCATTATTGAACAGAACTGATGAGGTTGTTCATGCCCCCGACCCACCCTCAGCTCACTTTAATGACCCTCCCTGTTACAGATGAGGAACCAGGCTCACACTTGTGAAGTAAGTAGTCCAAGGTCATACAGCTGGAAAGTAGTGGGTATGGAAGCAATTCCAGGTCTTTATTATGCGGCAGAAGAAGCAGGAGACCCTGTGAGCTTCATCTCCAGCAGAGGGACTACCATAGTGACTCTGGAGCCAAGCGCTCTGGGTTTAAATCCCAGCTCTGCCACTGACTGACTGAGTCTCTCTGTGCCTCAGTTTTCTCATCAGAAAACAAAAAAAAGGATAATCATAGTGCATCCCTCCTAGGATTACTGTGATGATTAAATGAGATGATACAGAAAAAGTACTTAGCCTAACACTAGTATTGTTATTACTTTATTATTATTACCAGCGTCTGAGTCCCTCCCTGGCCATGCCAGGGAGAACAAGCAGGTAGAGAGGAAAACCAGAGCTGAGAATTTTCTGTCCCATCACCCGTGCCAGAAGAGAGAGGACAGAGGACAGAGGAGGGGCCGTGTGACTGTCTGGGCTAGCGAGCAATTTGCTGGAGGAGCTCATTTGGTGACTCTGACTGAGTTAATTAAAGATGGCCACCAGGGGTCATTGCCATGGTGACAATTAGGCTGGGAAGGAGCCTCATTAAGGTGCCGTTTTAACAAGGCCAGTCGTTTTTAACCTGACATCCACGTGAAAGAGGGATTTTTCAAGTTGCTTCCCTTTCTTCCTTTGCTGTATTTCAGTTCCATTTCTAGAGACTTCCTGTTGAAGAACAGGACAGAGGAGAATTCCCGGGTTGAGTCCCTCTGAAAAATCAACAGGGCAACAGGTTTCTTCTCTGTGGTACTACTCTGGCATCTGAAAGGAGGCCTGGTTGGGAGAGGCTTAGAGAGGGAGGCGAGGGTTGAGGTGATGAGGTCAAAAGAGGAGGTGAGGAAGGGACTCATGTTGAATTTTATTCAACATGGAACTGGAGGCCTTTTCTGGAATTAGAAAGGTTGCTTCTGCCACCCAGTCACTTCCCAAAGTGAGGTGGCAGGGACAGTGTGGATGGCAGTGGGGTTGGGGGTAGTGTCAGGCCTGTTTCTCCCAAGTTGAAGGGGGGAGGAAGACAGGAGGCTCAAGCCCTGTCTTAATTCAGAGCACTTTGAAAAGTATGTATTTTTTTTCTTATTTCCATAACAATACACTTATTGAGAAAAATTAAAAATTTCACAAAAGCATAAAAAGAAAATATCCCCTGCAGTGCACCCCTAAGATGGAATGACTTTACACATTTCCTGTGTGACAAGAAGCTGAGCACGGGCAACCACGAGCTGGGTTTGGGGCAGGGGGAAGGGGGTAGGGGATGGGACACATGTACTTTTTCATTTATATCCTTGTCTACTGTTTGAATCTTTATCAAGAGAGTGTAAAATAAAACCAAGTTAAAATAGCATATACTACAATATTTTTCTCTTTTTTTTCTTTTTTTTTTTTTTTCTTTTTTTTTTTTTTTAGACAGAGTCTCGCTCTGTTGGCCAGACTGGAGTGCAGTGGTGTGATCTCGGCTCACTGCAACCTCTGCCTCCCAGGTTCAAGTGATCCTCCTATCTCAGCCTCCCAAGTAGCTGGGACTACAGGCACACACCATCACGCTCAGGTAATTTTTGTATTTTTAGCGGAGATGGGGTTTTGCTGTGTTGTCCAGGCTTGTCTCCAACTCCTGGCCTCAAGCAATCCACCTGCTTTGGCCTCCTAAAGTGCTGGCATTACAGGTGTGAGCCACTGCACCAGGCCCTGACTTTTTTTTTTAAAGCACATTGTAAAATATTCAAACTAAACAAAGGGTAGACAAGAAAGGTAAGTTTCTTAGGTGGGTCCCCCAGTCCCTTGGGGTGAGTTCCCCACCTCAGATGCAGTCATTAATATCAGTTTATTTTGTATCTGTCCAGAGATATTCCACATGTGTCCAAGCACACTGTGCAACAAAGTTAGCACACTATTCACCCTGTTGTGCATCTTGTCCCCAGCTTTTGTTTTTAAGTTGGTCTCAAACTCCTGGGCTCAAGGGATCTTTTTGCCTTAGCCTCCTGAGTAGCTGGGACTATGGGTGCATGCCACTACATCTGGCTAATTAAAAAAAAAAAATCTTTTAAGGAGGTAGTGGGGTGAGGTCTTGCTATGTTGCCCAGGCTTGTCTTGAACTCCTGGCCTCAAGCAATCCTCCTACCTCAGCCTCCGGAGTAGCTGGGATTACAGATGCAAGCCACTGTGGCTGGCTTGCATCTTGCTTTTTTAAACTTAACATTCTATTTTAGGGTGGGTCCCATATCAGGATGTACAGAGCTGTCTCATTCTTTTTTAACACATGGCAGGCTGCTGCCACTGGGAGTCTTTGGATATGAATAAGAGGTGGTCTGGGCTTTTAAGGGGCTCACAGGGATGTTCATCCTTTCATGCTCAGCATTTGGCACAGTGGTCAGTACACAGAAGCACTTGGTAAATGTTTATGGCTGAATGAGTAAGTAGCAAATAAAGAGGGAGGAGTTGGAGAAGTAAATAGAGGCTAGACCGTGGTTGTTCTTTGTTTGTTTGTTTATTTGTTTGTTTTTTGAGACAGAGTCTTGCTCTATCTCCCAGGCTGGAGTGTAGTGGGACAATCTTGGCTCACTGCAACCTTTGCCTCCCGGGTTCAAGCAATTCTCTTGCCTCAGGCTCCCAAGTAGCTGGGATTACAGGCATGCACCACCATGCCTGGCTAATTTTTTGTATTTTTAGTAGAGATGGGGTTTTACCATGTTGGCCAGGCTGGTATCGAACCCGTGACCTCAAGTGATTCGGCTGCCTTGGCCTCCCAAAATGTTAGGATTGCAGGCGTGAGCCACCGCGCCTGGCCTCATGGCTGGTTTTGATGGCCATGCTGAAGGTTCGCATTTCCTCTGGTTAGGGATGAGGTCCCCTGAAGGCCCTCACATGGGGGCCAGCACAGTCAGACCTGCTGTCATGGAAGGGTCCTCTGGGAGCTCAGGTAGAATCAGGGTGACTACATAGATGACAACAAATCAGGTGTAGGAGGCTGTACACTGTCCTCATATGCAGTGTCTTCCCCTTTACTGGCCCTCCTGGCAGGAGGAGTATGCACCCTATCTCTGGTGAAGGCAGGTATGGCCATGTGACTTGTTTTGGCCAATGAAACGTGGGGAAGAGATATGTGACATTTTTCAGCAGAAGCCTTAAGGGACAGTAAGTTTGGGATTTGCTATGCTCTCCTTCTGCTTCCAGGAATGGTGAGAGTATGGGTCAATATGGAACTCCCTGCAGCCTGCGTCCCGGAGTGACTTGGATGCGCAGAGGCTTCTTGCCCATCTTTAATGGGCATGTAAATAGGAGTGGGAATGAAACGTAGTTGCTTTAAGTCACTGAGATTTGGGGGGTTGCTGTCACCATAACATAGTTTACCCTGACTGATACACAGGGAGCTGGACTGGGTAGTTCCCGCATTCTTCCAGATGTGCACAACAGGCCGGGATTCTGCCAGGCTGGCTTTTCTGTGGCTTGGGTCCACTCCTGGTTTACACAGTGGATACTCAGCCTGAAGCTCTTATGGAGACCTAGATTCATAGCCTTTCTGCCCCACCCACTTTGAGCCCCATGAACATTTCTCAGAGGTGGAGAGAAGCCTATAACAGGAAGAAGACTGCAGCTGCTACTGTCTCCTCTGAGGTCTGGCCTTTAAAGGTGGCCTTTAAAGGGTCAGAAACATGAATGGCCAGGTTGGCATCACTGTAAGAGGAAGCTGTATCCATGCTCACCAAGATCCCTTTTTCTGAAAGGGAAACCAAGGTAGTAGTGCCATTAACCCAAACCATTCATGTCATTGTACCTAACAGTTGGTTGCCACTGTTTTCCTCGTAAGAACATTTACCTCACAGGGCTGGAGATGCAGAGGCAGGGTATCCTCGGATGCTGTAGCATCAGGGCTCGGTGACATCACCAAAGATCCAGGTCCCCCACCTCTGTTCTCCACATCAGCTTTATTCTCAGGAACATTTCCCTCATGAACACAAGATGGCTGCCAATAGCCATCAGGCCCATGTGGTTGCCTCCTTGTTCATGCCAAAGAGTGAAGATGCCAAAAGTTGCTCCACCCAATCCACGAACCCATAGTCATCCCCAGGGGATTTCCATCTGCCGTCTGGCTCAGACCAGCCATTCTCGATCCCATTAGGCTCAGGGTTCCCTTCTCATAACAAATATTACTATCCTGATGAAATCTGTAGAAGTTGGACCTACTTATACATGTAATTGCAAAAATAGCAATGCAATGCCCTAACTCTGAAAGAAAAACAAAAGGAAATGTATAATTAATAAAATATATTTCAAGATACATGCTCAGGCAAAAGTATTCTAGAAAACATAATGAAACAATCAGATGCTTTCACCTGCGCCTAAAAGCTCCATGAATGCGGTAGTAACAGATACAGGCAAATACAGGTGGGTTGTTTTGGTGACCAAAGCGCCACTGCTAACATTGCTACCAGTGACATGATTGTGTTGAGGTGGTAACTCTTGGGAAGATACCAATGAAACAAAGCATCGGCCTCCTCAGTGTGCACAGTGGCGGTTTGCCGCAGTATGTTTTCAATATATATGAAAGTCTTGCAAAAAACCTTTCTGTTAATATGTCACGTGAGATTAGATTCTAGGCTCAGATTTTTCACCTACATTTCTGTCCAGTGGAACATTTGAAAGTCATATGGGGCTCAGGCCAAAGTTTTGCTATGTGCAACTGTCAGGAATTCTAACCTCGATCCCTGCTCACCAAATGTCCACAGTACCCCCATCATTACCAATTATGTTCCACAAAAATTTAAACACCCCGTGGGATGCAGCTGCTCCTCTCGAAAACCTGTGGTCTGGTCCAATCATGAATCCTTTGCTGGGCCTGCGATAGGGTGGCTGCCTGGGATTCTATTAGGAAGGAGAAAGAGGGAGTGGAGGTAGGGAGGTTGCCAAGTGTCCACGCCAGGCCTCAAGCTCACCTGTTACTCATAGGATTCATGGTTCACTCCTAGAGTCCCTCTGTGGGACTGAAACATCTTAGAAGACTCACAGAGGGGCTCTCAGGAGGATGTTTGCTTAGGGGTGTATGTGTGTGTGTGTATATATGTGCGTGTGTATGTGTGTGTGTTTTCCATTGAGCTGACTGGCATAGGGAATATTCAGAAAGAAAGAATAGACAGAGGTGGTTCTCGTATTTTTTTTATTATTAACTTAGAAGAACTCTTTACATATTATAGATATCATTCCTCTTTTACTTATGTTGTAGACATCTTCTTCCATTGGTCACTTTTCATTTACCTTCAAATGAGGTATTTTTTGCTTCATGTAAGTTTTAAATTTTTATATAATCAAGCCTGGGAATCCAGATGCCTTTGCATGCACCAGGATTGTGGGGCAGGGTAAGTTGGTGATGGAGGCCTGCTTTGGTGAGGGAATTATGACCCAGGAAGGCCAGCTCACAGACTTGTGCCTTGAGACTTGGCAAATGTCCAGCAGCCTGGACAAGCCCTCCCCTCCACTCCTCTTCCCAGGAGGCACAGCCATTTGCAAGGCCTGGGATGTGGACTTTCTCCTAAATCCCACCAAATAACCCTCTGGAGTCATGAATAGCTGGCAGTGCTGTCCGAGGAAGGCCAAGAGGTCCCTGAAGTTCCTCTCTTGGATTCAGGAGTGGGGTGTGCAGGGCATCGATGTGATCCAGTGGAGGCCACCAAGATCTGGAAGCCAGAGTTGGCAGGATAAGTCTCAGTGCACCAACTAACTGGCTGTGTGGCCTTGGGGCAGTCCCTGCCCTGCTCTGGGCTCAGCTTCCTTTTCTGTCCAGGGAGTGGGCTTGACCATTGTGGTGTAGTTTCCATTCATTGATACTATCCCACCGCTGTAGCTCCACACACACACACTTGAAAGAGCCCTGCTGCTGGGGGCTGCCCTCAACCTGGCCTGCTCAGACTCCTCACTTAGGGCAGGAGGGGGCTTTGGCATGAGGATATCTAGTAGTATCCAAGCCTCAGAAACTTGCTGCTGGTATGGGATGTGACTTCTGAGCCTCCCTGGTGCCTGGCTTCAGCCCTGGAAGTATAGAATGGAGGCAGGTCCTGGGGATCCCCCACTGGGCTTCCCTATCTGCAACATGTCAAATCTATCAAAATGCACTCACATTCTGCTCTGTGAATTATGTGACAATTGGCTGGTTGGCATGAGTTCCATTCTGTAGACATCTAATTAAACATTTGTTCATTTGGGTTTTGTAGTTTCCTTTTAAAAATCTGGAAGCAATACTTCTGTTTTTCATACCCTTATATTTTTGTTGCCCCAGAAAAATCCACAAGCCAAGCCCTGTGCCTGTCATCACTGCTGGAGAACCCAGCGCTGTGCTCACACCCCACCTCCCCACCAGGTCAGGTCTCCTCCAACTCCTCCCCAGGACCAATGCCCAGTTCTGAAGGTCTCCCTGCCTCCGCTTCTGTCTCTCCAGCTCATCTTACACAACACAGTTGAAATGATCTGAACTGACTTGTTTTTATTATAAAGACTTTACGAATTTTAATTTAATAGTTTTTGTTTCGTGTATTTTTCAGAAAGGTGATACATTCCCATGGCACAAAATGAACAAAATACACGGAATGAAAGTTTTCCCATCCCTGTGCCCAGCCACAAATCTCATTTCCTGAGGACACAAATGTCCCCCATTTTAAAATATCTTCCAGATATATCCTATGAACACTCGCAATGCATAGTCTTTATTTTGCACCCTTCCTTCGTTTTTTAAACACAAATATTAGCACACAGAGCGCCTTTCTGAGCACACGTCCGCTCAGACCTTTGCTCGCCTCCTGGGAAAGCCTGAGCTTTTCCGGCTGGGACTAAAGGCCCTCCGTGACCCAGCCGCTTCTGAGCGCCCTTCCACGTCCTCGCTCACCGCCAGGCTGTGCACACCTAGATCTCCTTGTGAGCCCCGCGCCAGGCTGTGCGGTGCTCAGGGACAGAGGCTCTACCTTATTTGTCTGGACTCCCCAGGGCCAGTCACGGTGCCTGGCACCGAGGGCGCTCAGCAAACGTCGCCGAGAGGGTTCGGAAGCGTCCGGAGGCGGGGATCGCTTTGCCACAGCGACACCTCGTGGAGATTTCGGAAGTGCAGCAGAGACGGGTTAAGGGGCAGGAGTAAGCGGCAGAGGCGGTCTTTGTGGCTCAGGACCTTCACTGGGGCCTGAATCCTCTTCTATTCCTCCCTGCCGTCCATTCCCGACCCCACCTTGTCCGCCGGCGCCCAATCTGGGACCCACCCTCCCACCACCGGGACTGCTATTGGCTGGAGAGACCCACCCACTCGTGATCAGCGGACTTGGGCACTTAGCAGAGGGTGCACGTGCGCGTGTGTGTGTGTGTGTGTGTGCACGCACACCTGTCTCAGGGGGTACCTAGCATATACCCCGAGCAGATTTTTAACGCCACCCCTCTTCTATAAGACAAAATTATTGGCAGTAGTAATCATGAAATGAATAACAATAAATGGCAGGCAGCCAAAATTTTATTTTATTGAATTTCCTATATAAACTCATGCCATTTCAAAAATAAATAAAATAAGAAATAGTCATTATACCTTAAAAAGGGAAAAAATGGGCAAATGCTTTTAAATTACATTATTTAAACAAAGGGGGGAAATATACTTACATATTGATTTGTACCAGTAATGAATAACATTACATTAGAATTAAATAAGACTAAAATGCTAACAATCTGCAAAGAAGAGACTTCAATTTTAAACATATTGTTCAAATTCAATAAAATATTCCCTACATAATGTAAAATTTGCATTTTCCAAACAAAAACTATTGCAGCTTCACAGCTTGCTCTCTGATTCACAGTTTTAAATTTTAGTCACAAATAAAATTAAGCAATTCAAATTCTGTTCTACAACTTCACTATCACTGAGCTAGGGCCTGGAGACACAGCCTGCACCTGAAGTGACTTGGTAGATTCCAACCATCGAAACCTGTCTAGGGGCCAACTGCGGAGCCAGGAGTGCTTGGAATTAACTTCCATGTAGAACACAAGGTTAACTAAAGGATAAGTGAGATAAATGTGCGTATTTGAAGCCTACATATGTAATCCTAGCTATTCGGGAGGCTGAGGCAGGAGGATTGCTTGAACTTGGGAGGCAGAAGTTGCAGTGAGCCGAGATCACTGCACTCCAGCCTGGGCGACAAGAGCAAAATTCCATCTCAAAAATAAATAAATAAATAATAAAAATAAAATAAACAGTTTAAGACACAAAAAGACAAATGTGTGATTCTACTCATATGAGGTACCTAGAAAAGGCAAATTCACAGAAACAGAAAGTAGAATAGAGGTTACCAGCAACTGGGAGATGGGGGATGGGGAGTTATTGTTTAATAGGTACAGAGTTTCTGTTTAGGATGATGAAGAAGTCCTGGATCGTGGTGATGGTCACACAACATCGTGAATGTACTTAATGCCAATGAATTACACACTTAAAAATCATTAAAACATCACAATGAAAAAGCAGTTAAATGGTAAATTTTGTGTTATACATACTTTACCCCAATAAAAAAATTGGAATAAAACAGGTTAGAATTAACAGAATAATTTGGGGAGGGGAATGGAGCATTGTTTTACGGACACGGTTAAGGAATTGCAGTGAAAGTTGATAATCAAAAGCATGATGACTTTTAAATTCTCTACAGACAAAGCACTTGCCTGCTCCTGGCTGGCTCTGTCCTACCTCCTGGCCCTTGGGACACCACTGGTGTGTTTATCTTTGTGGGTCCGTGGTTTGGTTGTCCTTTTTGTGTGTCTAAGTCTGTGAGGTATTTGTCTTTGGGTTTCCAATATGTGTGTCTTGGTCTGTCTGCTTAGGTCCCATTTTGTATATATTTGTGTGTTGTGTGAGGAGTAAATGAGATGATCAGGGCTAGGCACGTCACAGTGCCCATGATAAAGATCCAACAGCCATTGTCTGCTGTGTGCTTGTGTGTGTGTGTTCATCTTTGTGTCTCCCTGCATCTATTGGTGAGGGGGTCTAGTGTCTCTGTGCATATGTTTCTGTACGTGTCAGCGGTGTGTGTGACGGGCACAAGATCCACCCCTGCTCCCTCTCTCTGGCCTAGGGGTGAGTGGATGGGGCTGTCAGGGAGGGGTGTTGGGGTGTTGCTGCCCTCAGTTCTCAGGCTTAGGGATCTCCCAGAGCTGGTCTGATGGAAGAGGGTGCCCCACAGCCTGGCTTTCTGGACAGCCACACCAAAATGTCTCCAAGGCTGTCTTCTGGGTGAGTCCCAGGCCTTCCAGAAATCCCAGCTGGCCCTGCACTTGCTCGTCCATGGGCCCCAAATGGAACTGTCAGGATTGGATAGCAAATAACCTCAGCAGTATCCAAGGCCCCTTGAGGGTACCTTGATCCACGTCCTTACACAGAACTAGTGGTGTGAGTCATTAGAGCAAATGGCCTGGAAGCCACATGCAACTCAAATCCTGAACTGGTGTCTGGAGACACAATCCATGTTCCTCCCCTAGCTGGGGAGCCTGGGCTCATCATCAGGCACCTCTGTGGGTCTCAATTCTGCAACCTTCCAAGTGGGCACAGTCACTCCAGTTGGAATCCCTTCCTCCCTCCCTCCAAACACACCCTGCAGCAGTCTTTAATGTGAGTCCCTTTCAAGGCCAAAAGGATGAGCCTTGTGAAGGTCTTTAGCGTTCAGAGCCCTTGATGAATAGGTGGGGTGGGGTGGGGGCAGGGAGGGGGCCTGCCAAGGCCGGCTGGCAGTCCTGCAGCTTCAGGGTCTGGAGGGAGCAGGGCAGACTCACAGAGGGGAATGGAGGCTCTTACACACACGTCCTTTTCCAGCTCCGAGGTTCCCAAGTGGAGATGGGGTGCGGGTGGCCAGGAAACCCCAGTTTCCTGAACAAAGGTCAGCCTCTCTTGCCGCTGATGCTCTTTTGGGAGCCTTGGCCTTGGCCGGCAGGAAAGAAAGGCTCCTTCTCTCTGGGTGGGGGCAGGTGCTGGCATGGGGCTGCCTGGGAAACAGAGTCCAGTGTCTGGCTCCAATGGGCATTCAGACACCCAGGGCCTGGCAGGCTCTGCCAGCTGCCTGAAAAAGTGGGCATTGTCCTGTCTTCACCCATGCCAAGGGGGCCTTCCCGCCACTGCTCCTGGGAGCCTGGCTGACTCTTGCTGCCAGGGTGGGCTGGGACCCAGAAGTGCCCACATCCAGGCACCACAACCAGCTCTGTGGGAGGAGTGGCAGGTGTGGGCTTGGGGGATGGGCTGGGACTCATTCTCATTCTCATTCAAGTGCTTGGAGTTGGGGAAAAGAGTTCTGGATTCTGAACCACTCTCTGAGCTACAGGAAGGTCTGATTTGGGGCTCTTTGTGTGTGTGTGTGTGTGTGTGTGTGTGTGTGTGTGTGTGTGTGTACCAAGCAGCAGGAACACAGGCCTCTCAGATGCTTTGGGTGTCCCAGTTCCCATCTGTGTCGTCTGCTTCTGCTCTGACATTCTTCTCTCAGCTTTCCGTGCTAGGAAGAAGCCACAGAACTCCTTCATTAGTCTAGAGCTCTGGGAAGGGAGCTCCTAAATGCACTGATGGGCCTAAGGAACATAACTACTATTTAGAGACCAGATCATCATGAATGTCAGGGGCTTGATCCCAGGCATCTTGTTCAATGCACTCCGCATCCTACAAGCAGTAGCTCTAACTTGCATGAGAGATGGAGAAACCTTGAATCAGTGGGGTTGTGAAGCTTGCTGGTGTCACACAGCCAGAACTGCAGAGCCCAGTCTTGTTGAATTCCGAGTTGGGGTGCTTTGGGGGTGCTTGCTGGGTGCCTATAGGGTGAGATTTGTATCTGACAAACCAGCTGGCTAAGGAAATGGGTCCTGTGATGTGAGGATAGTTCGGAAGAGGAGCTGTTTCAAAGCCTGCAGGAGCTGCATTCTGTCCACAAACCAGTGGCTCCTCATGGGGGAAGACTTAAAAGTAGCCCCATGGTTCATCAGAGGCCTGAAGGCCATTCTTAAGCCCACCCTCCTCCATCGCCCGTTCTTGCTGCTGTCCTGGGAAGTAAGAAAGCAGCATTCCCCCACCCCCCAACTCAACCTTCCTTGGGGCTCTTCTGGTCCTTTCCAGGCCCCTTGGGCAAAGGAACTTTCCTTCACTCCCAATGCAGCTGCCCAGGCTGTGGGTGGCGGGGGCCCAGCTGGCCCCCCTGGTGGGTGGTGGGGGGTGTGGGGAGGATGCCTGGGTGGGCGGCCAGTGAGAGCCAGCTTCCTGGGGCCTCCCCGGGGCTGAGCAGCGTGGCCACTTCCGAAGGCCCCTTTGTCTGCCCCTTTATCCAGAAGAGCGGCTGCAATTGTGCAGGGCACAAAGCCCCCGCGGGCCCTGACTTCCCACCCCTGCCTGTGGCCTGCCTGGGAGAGGGTTTCCCAGGCTCCTCAAGAAGGCAGCCTCCTGCCCCCTCCTAGGCAGCCAGGGACCCAGACCTTCTACTTCCGGGCCCGAGATCTATTCATCTAGCCTATCCCAGCTCCCCCGTCCCCCAGGGGGCCCAGCCATTCACAGAGGCCAAGGACTTACTGTTCCTCCATTGCTCATCCTGGACACACATGGGCAAACTGTTCCCAGGCTTGCCACTGGGGTGGCGAGGGAGAACCCAGGAAGATGCTGTGTGCTCCACTCACCTGCTGCAAAGTATTTTTGGAGGATTTGCTGACATGCAGGCAGCCTGGGGTGGTGGATTGAGTGTGGGCCACCCCAAGAGGCAGCTGGAAAATGGGGTACGGCCTGGGAATGGACCAGAAGGCATGCCTGCAGGGTCCTCGTGCCTGCTGTGAGCACACAGCACCTGCGCCAGAGGAGGGACAGAGGGAAGGAGGGAAGAGGGAGAAGGAAAGGCATCTTGACCTCCTCCTCCCCTCTCCTTATGCCTTTAAGCATTGGCATGCTAAGCCCTGGGCCGCCATCACTGCACTTAGTCCTTCTAGTACTAGTACTACCCCTTCTTATAGACAACCAAGGCTGAAAGGAGTCAAGTGACTTTCTCGAGGTCTCACAGTGGAATTCAAGGTACTGGATCTTTGACACTGAAGTCTGTGCTTCCCCTTCAGGAAAGGGGGCAGGGAATGCCAGAGGGGTGAACTACATGGCCAAGGCTGCAGAGGCTGCTCCAGGGCTGGCTGCCTTGCCTGGCCTGCCCAGGTACCAGGGCTCTCTGGGAACCCAGCCTCAGCTGATCCCCTGGGGGTGGCCCCCTCTGCTCGTTCTAAAGGCTCTGGCCTGTCTAGGAAAGGGCCAGAAAAGCCCTTCACCCTGGTTTCATCCCTTACCTCTCTGCCCACCTCTCACCCCCAAAGAGGGACTGAGGATGGCGCTCCTGGGCTTATCCATATGCCCCAGGAGCACTTCTGGAGGAAATCCTGGCCCACCTAGTGGCTGATGGCATTCACCCAACCTGTTTTCTTCTGGGTTTGACGAGGCAGGGACTCAAGGTCCAGAGGTCCTTTCTGGAATCCAGAAGGGCATTCCTAGCCCCAGGGACCAGGCTCAGGACATCAGCCCTCCAGAGAGAGCCAGCCCTGCTCTAGCCTCCAACAAGCCCGGGTCCTTCTGGTGTCCTCGGGAGCAAGCTCATTTCTGGACTTCTCTGCAGTGACCGAACCAGCCCTGCTGACACTTCCTTCTCATGCCTCTTCCTTGCGTCTCTCTTCTTCTCCTTCCCTTCCAACCCCTTCTCCTGTACGTCCTCCTTTTCTCTTTCCTATTTCCTTCCTCTCCCTTCCTCTCTCTTCCTCCTCCCCTTTCTTCTCTTCCTCCCTACCCCTTTTTCCTCTCCCTTTCCTCTGCTTTCCCCTCCAGTCCTCCTCCCCTTCTTTCTTGCCTTCTTCCTGCTTCACATGCTCTTCTTCCTCGGGCCCTCTGTCTCCTCCTTCTTCCCTCCCTCTTCCTCCTTCTTCTACCTCCAGTCCTCTCCAAGGGCCCAGGACTTGAAGCTCATATAAACAATATAGTGAGCATCTCCACTTATCAACCCAGAGTGCCCACAAATCACAAAGCTTACAGCAAAGGGAGGTCTTGGGCTTCCTCTACTGAAGTCCCTCATTTTACAAATGGGCCCAGAGAGGGTATGCAACTTGCCCAAGGTCACATAGCTCAGAGCACTGAAGTACCATGTAGCCACTTGTCCATGGGAATACAAATAATCATAGTTACCATTAATTGAGTAACTACTCAGTGTTAGGTCCTGTGCCAGGTACTTTATATCTACTCCATGATATCAACCCTTTAGAATAGGTGTTACTGTTGCCTTTTACTTTGCACAGGGAACTGAAACACAGAGAAATTCAATGACTTGTCCAAGGTCACACGGCTAGAAGGCAGAAGAGCAAGGATTCAGCCTGGGTCAGCTCAACTCTGACCTGCGTTTTTGTTTGTTTGTTTTGAGACATAGTCACATAGTCTCACTCACCTCCTCCTCTCCTCTCCTTGAGCCTTTAAGCATTGGCATGCTAAGTCATATGACATCTAGTCTCATTCTGTCATCCAGGTTGGAGTGCAGTGGCACAATCTCGGCTCACTGCAACCTCTGCCTCCCAGGTTCAAGCCATTCTCCTGCCTCAGCCTCCCAAGTAGCTGGGACTACAGATGCATGCTACCACGCCTGGCTAATTTTTTATATTTTTGTATTTTTTGCTATGTATTTTGCTATGAACTTCTCACCATGTTGGTCAGGCTGGTCTTGAACTCCTAACCTCAAGTGATCTGCCTGCCTCGGCTTCCCAAAATGCTGCGATTACAGGCATGAGCCACCGTGCCGGGCCCAACTCTGAGCATTCATGAGATCTGCTAGGGTCACTAGCTCTAGCTCCCTCCTGCTCAGGACTCATTGGTCACTGACTTCCCCAGAGCCTGCTTGAAGTCCCACAGGGGCCTCTGTGTTATACCAGACTGTCCTCTGTCAGCCCAGACCTGAGGCCACATCATACACCTAGATCCTGCCTGAGATGAGACCATCAGTTCAATCAGGGAGCCTGTCCTGCTTGCTCAGGCCCCGCACATGAGGGCAGAGGAGAATCTTGGGAGAGCAGGGTCAGGGAGGAAGGCCTTGGAGCATCTCCTCTTCCCATCTGTCTGCCCACCCAGGAGCCCTCCCTCTGAGATGTCATATGAATTCAGCATCCACAAAAGCTCAGGGTAGCAGTGAGAGTGCAGCCACAGCTGTGGGGATGAAGCCAGCAAGGAAGCAGCAAGAGACACTCCAACCCCTCACTGCCCCTTGGAGCAGAAGGAGACCTGTCAGATGTCGGGGGGCAATGGGCTACCCGCTCTAGAAGAGGCGCTAAGCTTGGGCCTCTTGCCAGCTCTAAAGAGGGCCTGACCCCGGCTGAGCCAGGTCGGTGTAGACCAGAATGTCTGCAGGAGGCTGCTCGGTCCAGCAACTAGGTGCTTGCCCTTCACATGGCTTCCCCGCACTTGTAGGTCACAGGCCTTCTTGGTGTGGGAGCAGTAAGGGATCCAGGTGGCAGGGAGTCCCTGGTGCTGGCCAGCTGAGCACCCCAGACCAAATGTGTGCCAACACCAAGACCTGAGGGGAGAAAAGAAATGGGTCCACTTGACAGATGAGGAAACAGACCCAGACTGGGGAAGAGAGTTTTGTGAGTTCACACAGTAGATGACAGACAGTCCTGGCTCTTGGAGGAGAGGATTCTGGGAGGACCACCAGGGGATCCCCTCCTCATCCCATACTGGCTCACCAGTCCAAGAGTGCTCAGAGCTTGGAGGACTGCTGTGGGGAAGCCGGGCAACTCCTTCCCAGAACAGGGCTTGGGTCCAGAGGGAGTGCTCACGGGGGTCCTGCCTGCAGCACCAGAGCTAGCCCATATGGCATCTCCATTAGAATTGGAAAAGAGGAACCCCTCTCGCTATCACTTTACCTCCCTTTGCTGGATCGTAAACACACCCAGACTTTCTTTTTTCTTTTTCTTTTTGAAAGAGTCTCCCTCTGTCACCCAGGCTGGAGTGCAGTGGCGCGATCTCGGCTCACTGAAACCTCCACCTCTCGGGTTCAAGCGATTCTCTTCCTCAGCCTCCCAAGTAGCTGGGATTACAGGCGCCCACCACCAAGCCCGGCTAATTTTTTTGTATTTTCAGTGGAGACGGGGTTTCACCATGTTGGTCAGGCTGGTCTTGAACTCCTGACCTCAAGCAATCCACCCGCCTCGGCCTCACAAAGTGCTGGGATTATAGGCGTGAGCCACCACGCCCAGCCCACACCCAGAATTTCTGATCCAGTGCCTGAGGGCACCCCACTCACCTGGCCCCTCTCCATGCCCCTCTCTTCCCTCTGCCATCACCTCTCTCTACAGCCCCTCTTCCTTCTCTATCTACCCTCTTGTTCTCTGAGCTCAGCTGTGCCATGTTCCCAGTGCCCCCAGAAGTCCCAGCTTTCCAGAGGGGCTTGCACAGGCCTCTTGAAGCTGGCCTCCGTCTGCCTCTGCTTGCCCCAGCAGACCCACGTTAGCACGTGCCGTGCCTTTGGGCCGGACACCATCCCTCCTTCCTTGCCTGGACTGCTCCTGAGCATGCATCCAGTCTTAGTGGTCCCTTCTTTTAGGAGGCCTTTGCGCCTTTGTGGCCCCATTGGCTAACTTAGCTGCCCCTCTGCTAGGCTTCTCCTTGGGTGGGCCTGCATGCTGCACGCTGACACTCTGGTTGTGGCTTCCCCAGGGGACACAAGGCTTCCAGAGCAAGGGAGTCTGTCTGTCTCTCACCCAGCTGCATCTCTATGCCTAGACCCAGAATAAAAATTGCTACTATTTAATGAATATAATGAATGTTTCCTGTGTACCAGACACTGTGCAGAACATGTTATATACCACACCTCAGTGACTCTTCACAATGATCTCTTATATTCTATTACTAATAATAAGTACTAACAATAATATATGCTATCATTAAGCCCCTTCTACAGGTAAAGAAACTGAGTCCCAGAAAAGTTTCCTGTTCAGGAGTATGTTTGAATCTTCTGTGACATGTACTGTCTCTGGGAAAATGAGAATTGAATGAACTGGTGAATAAACCGCAGGGATCTTCAGAGATGGGCAGGGAGAAACTGGGCTGTTTCTCTCACCAGAGGGTGGCATCGGGTCCCTGATCCCAGCAGGGACTGTGTCCCAGCCCAAGGGGCTCCAGAACCTTCTGAGACTAGCTCTGGGTCCAAGCCTCAGGTATGAGATGTATGAGCCTCATTCTGTGAGTTCTGGGCCCACCTCTGTAAAATGGGCATTGCAATCCTGCCCCGGCTACCTGCATGCTGGTGTCAGGGGCTCAGGCCCAATCCTGAATGTCAACATGCTTGAAAATGGTAAGCCGGGTGCAGTGACTCAATCCTGTAATCTCAGCACTTTGGGAGGCTGAAGTGGAAGGATCCCTTGTGCCTGGGAGTTTGAGACCTGCCTGGGCAACATAGCGAGACTCCGTCTCTAAAATAATTTTTTACACCACTTTGGGAGGCTGAGGCGGGCAGATCACTTGAGGTCAGGAGTTTGAGACTAGCCTGACCAATGTGGTAAAACCCTGTCTCTACTGAAAATACAAAAATTAGCAGGTGTGGCAGCAGGTGCCTGTAATCTCAGCTACTCGGGAGGTTGAGGCAGGATAATCACTTGAACCCAGGAGGCGGAAGTTGCAGTGAGCTGAGATCGCACCATTGCACTCCAGCCTGAGCAACAAGAGCAAAACTCTGTCTCAAAAAAATAAATAAATGAATAAATAAATTTTAAATATTAGCCAGGTGTGGTGGTACACACCTATAGCCCCAACTACCTGGGAGGCCGAGGCAGGGGGAATCACTTGAGCCCAGGAGCTAGAGGTTGCCATGAGCCAGGCTGGTAGTTGTCCACTGTGCCATGAGCTCAGAGGGGAGTGAGATGGTGGCAGGTCACCAGAAGCTGGAAAGCTGCCCCCTGAGACAATGCAGCTAGAGCTGCACAGGCTCTGTCCACCTGCTGTGTAAGGGAGGAGGGAGGGGAGGAGGAGGGAGGGGAGGAGGAGGGAGGGGAGGAGGAGGGAGGGGAGGAGGAGGGGGAAGAGGAGGGAGGGGAGGAGGAGGGAGGGGAGGAAGAGGGAGGGCACTGCTAGGGCAGTGGGCACAAAGCCGGCACCAGATTAGCCAGGCCCAGTGGGCAGACCAGGGTCAGTGGCCTGGGTGAGGTCTAGGGCACCCAGACGCCCATCCTCTTCCCAAGGCCACTGTGGCTTCCCCCTAATCCTGGGCATAGGGAGGGGTGGAGCCAGGAGGGCGCAGCAAACCTCACAGCCTGAGGGGAGTACCTGTGGGCAAGGCCTGGGAGAGGAACTGAGAGAGGAGCTGAGGCCGCACAGGAAGGAGCCGGCCAGTGAAGCAAGGCTGAGTGTTGTTCGCTTATTCAACAACCTTTATTGAGCCCCTTTATTGAGCATGATGATCCAGGCATCATGATATACAGCTCTGAACAAAACACATGACCATCCCTGCCTCACAGAGCTGACATTCTGGTGGAGGAGGTGGGCAATAAACAAGATAAATAAGTGCATTATAGAGATGAGCTGAAGGTGAGGAATAAAGCAGGAAGGTGAACACGGTGTGCTGGGGCCGCCATTGCAAATAGGGAGTCCAGGGAAGGCCTCATTAAGAGGGTGACATTTGAGCAAAGGCATGAAGCTAACCATGATGCTGACCCACCTATTCATGCTTTTTTTTTTTTTTATTATACTTTAGGTTTTAGGGTACATGTGCACAATGTGCAGGTTTGTTACATATGTATCCATGTGCCATGTTGATTTCCTGCACCCATTAACTCATCATTTAGCATTAGGTATATCTCCTAATGCTGTCCCTCCCCCCTCCCTATTCATGCTTTTGAGTCAAGTTCAGATGTCAGCTCCAGGACTGCAGGGGTATTGGTTTTTTTCACTAGTGGATCCCAAGCACTCGGGTAGGGCCTGGTGCCTGGTTCAATATATGATAGAAATGAAAAAAGGAGTCAAACATTTGGCATCCAGTCATTGCCTGGGCTGGTGCTGGGGTTCTTCTGGTGACGATTCCAGCCCCCACCCTCCTGGGACAATGCCTGAAAGCCACTGACCCTACTGGAAAAGCAGAAAGGGGCGGGGGGCAGTAGGCCAGCTCCAGGGCGGAGAAGTTTGCTGTGTACAGGCAAGACGATGTCATCTTGCTTAGGTTCCTGGGTCTCACAGGGTCTGTGGTACTGTGGTGCGTGCGGTCAAGACCGTGGTGGTGGCTGGGACCCTCTAATGTGCTTCTGGAGCCAGGCTGCAGTGGCTTACATGGGGCAGCTGAGAGTGTTCTATGTCAGTGGGGGTAGTGGCAGGGGCTCTAGGTTCTGGTTGCCGCCTGCCGCCCCCGGGAAGGTAGTAGGTGGTGGCTGGGTTGCCCGGGAGTCACCTGCCTGCCTTCATGACTGGGTCCTGATGCCATCCTAAGTCTCTGTGGGGTGGGGGTGCTGTGGCAGCTTGCTGGGGTGTCTACCTGGGAGATATGAGACTCTAGGTCCTAGGCCCCATGAGGCCCTTTGCAGGGGAGCACCCTAGAACAGGGAGCATCAGTTTCTGCAGGTGTAAGATACCAACCTGCCTGTTTCAGGGGCTGTTGTGAAGACTGAAGGGAAGGAAGGACCTGGCAGCACCTTTAACAGGCCCCTGAGGGGCTGTGCTGGGTTAAAATCCTGCCTTCCCCCAATTCCTAAGCTCTGTGCCCTGCAAGGGCTGCATCTGCCCCAAGGGGGCGCCCTTTCCTAATTTTCACAAAAGATTTGCAGGGGCCAGCAGCCGAGATGGGGCACAGGCCCTATCAGGAGAGAGGATGGCCTGCCACCCAGAAGCCCTTGAGGACTCCCTGGGGTTAAAGCACCTTCCCTGGTGCGGATGTTTGTCCGCTCTCGGAGGCAGGCGGAGCCGGGATCCCATCCCCAGTGGCAGATGAGAGGCCTGGATGACCTGCACAAGAGATCCTTTCGTGGAGGTGTGGCCAGCAAGTCCCGGGCTATGCTTCACAGTCGCCCCGGGGTCTGCACATCACCTGCCCAGGTGGCAACCGGTTGAAGGCTTCCAAATGTCCGACACCCGTCTCAATCCTCCAATCCCAGCTCCCCACCTGCCCATCACCCCATCACTAGGAAAGGAGGAAACAGTTAATAATGTCCTTATTTCTATCACATTTGCCATTTCCTGATCTAAGTAGAGTGTCAAGAGAGTGACAAGCTAAAATTGCTGATTACCATGGCTTCAAGGCAGTGACCAGTGAAAGGCACTGGTCACTGCCTGTTTTGGGTGCCTAACCCTGTAATTAATCAGCATTGGTGGGGGTGATAGGGGGACCAGAAGAAGCTAGGGGTAGGTTTGTGCAGCTCACACCCCAGGAGGTGGGAATAGGGCAATTAAAGGGACAGACACTCTCCTCCCCTCAGCAGCATGGTAGGTGGGTCTGACGATGGAGGAGGCAGGGACAAAGGTACAGTCACCAAGAAATCAGTTGGGTTATTTTGCTTTCCAACCCAGGTTGTCGGTCTGTGCTTAGGGTCTTCTCTTCCCTCACTCCCCCAAATCCCTAGGGTTATCATTCAATCCAATTTAGCAGCCTGCCCTCTGGGGACCTAAATGTTAGAACAGATGAGGCTGATGGAGACTCACACACACAGAGCCATTTAATCCGTCTGGCAGGAGGGACTGTTTATAGAAGAGATTTCATTTATTTTACTCCCAATATCGAGGAGGCTTGGTGGGGAATAAACCCTTCCTCTAGGTAGGCTGGTAAACTTTGCAACTTGCTTGCAAGTGTGTTTTGAACATATGGTATCATAGGAATAAGGATAGCCCGAAGCCTGGTTACAGCTCACACTTTTCATTTTTTCACTCATCCAAGTTATTGATTTTGTCGGCACTTGTAGCATCAGGCACACCGCAATCTGGATTGGGGTTTCTGGCATTCCTCGCAGGATGAGCCCTGGGAATGGTCTCTGACCGCACGGCACCAGCCTGCCACTGGTGGGGCCCCCTTTGTCGTTGGGGCTGTTTTCTAGGATCCAGCGTGCTGCCAGCCAGGGCTCAGGAGGAGGCTTGGAGCTCAGATCTGGATCTCCTGGGCAGGCAGCAGTGCCCTCCTCTGAGGCAGAAGTGTGCCCTGACCTCTAGGTGGCCAGGGTAGGGAAGCTAGGCCTTGATCTTCTGACCTGTTAGCCCCCTGAGGATCAGTCAATTAATCCACTAAAGCTTGGTTGTTTTTATTTGACTCCTAACACTGTTGCCCCACCAGTCCCCTTTGTATACCCTAGGGCCTGAGAGACCAGACAAGACTAAAATCCACAGAGAGGTCAGAGGGGAGGGCCTGACAATTAACCCTGCATCCTGAGCAGGGTGGAGTCAGGGGTCAGTGGGGGTGGGGAGGGGCTGACCACCAGCTGCCACGCCCAGGAGGAGGCCTCCCGGGACACCCACAGGTGGGATTCCAGGCAGGCCCAGGCTGGGGAGAGACAGGGGCCTCTGAACAGCTTTTTCCCTTCCCCACACACCAAGGCAGGGCCCATCCTGCTCCTGCCCAGGCCTCTTCCTGGGGTAGGACCCCTGCCCCCCACCCCATCTGAAGCAGCAGCTGATTCCCTCCCCTGCTGTCCCTCCCCCCTCCACTCTACTTTCTGAGGAGAATAACCTGTGATAATTTTTTCTTCTTCTTTCTGGCAACTAATGGACTCCTTAAATAGCAAAAATTGCGGCCTGTAATTAAGATCTTGCTTTTTAAATGATTAATCATTGTAACCCCTTTGAGCAGCATCCCACTTCCCACTCTTCTCACATTGAAATGCAGATCGTTGGCAAGGGAGGGAGGTGCTCCCAAGCCACTGAGGAGCAATTAAACCTTCCCAGCTGTCACTCGCCTGCCTCGTCTGCCTCCCCGGCCTGTCCAGACGCCTAGGAGGGAGAGCGCAGGGCCCCTGCTCCACGGTGGCGCCAGACTCACCAGCGGCCTGGCTGGGGGGCACCGGGCTGGTCCGCCTCCAAGCCTGACCCTGGCTTGCCCTTTCGTGGCAGCCCAGAAGCTGGCTTTCGGACACTCCCAGGAAATCAGATCATGTTTGCTGAGCACTTGCTAGGTGCCCACACTTAAAAGATCTCATTCAATTTTCACAATAGCCACCTGAGAGAAATGTGAAGACGCCCATTTCTATAAAGGGGCAAGTAGAGGCACAATTTCGCACAATTCGGAAGTGGTCATACCAGGATTTCCAACAAGGACTGGCTGATCCAAAACCTAGCCTTCATGTAGTTGGTGGAGGTCATGGGAGACCTCACTGAACACGCATGCACACACCACACACACATGCACACACCACACACGCATGCAAACCACACACGCATGCACACACCACACACGCATGCACGTGCAAAACTCTTCACCAGCTTGCAAAGGGCTCTCCGGGTTGATCTCTTTGAAGCCATTCTTGCAAACAAGTGCCATGATTTGTCAGCCTGTGGAAGTGTTTCCAAGCCTTCTTCCATTGATATATACATGCAATGACAGCACGATTTGGGGGTGGTAGGTCATTGGAGCTAGAAGGAAACTTGGAATCCTCAGAGTCCATACCCCTTTTTACTCAAGAGGACACTGGGGCCTGAATATCAACAGACTTGGCCAACATCAAAGGTCACATTTGCAGCACTTAGCAGGTGCCAGCTCATAGTAGGTGCTCACGGATCTGTTGAATAGTAAACATGGAAAGATATACTTCTTCCTTTAGGGCTCTACTGTTAGTTTTTTCAGAAGGGATTTTTGTGTATTTGTGTGGTGGTGGCAGGGGTTTGGGGGCAAAGGAGCTCCATCCTTATTGACTGTTTCAGAGAAGGGGCAGGAGAGAAAGGGAGACAGTCACAAGCATGAACAGGGCTTCTGTGTGTGGTTGTGCAGACCCCTGCACAGATGTGCTCGGCTAGGAAAGTTGGAAAGGCCTTTTTGCTGCTGGCTGAGCCAAGATGTGTGCATGGCTTAGTGTACGCCTGGACCAGGGCTGGAGGAAGGGGGAAGGCCAGCATGCTGCAGGAGGAAATCCCTTCTCGATCTCTGACAGAGAGCTGATTCCAAAGAAACCCAGACCTAAATAGTCAGTGACCCACCCTGGTTAAGATCCTAACAATAGGCTGTGTGTTGGGGGCGGCACCTGCTGCCTGTAGGGCAATTTGGCAAGATTGGCACCATTACGAATGCATATAAGCTTTGGCCCAGCAAGCCCCGTTTTGGGGCTCTATCCTACAGGTACACTCATACTGTGAGAGCTCACTTATGTGCAAGACTATTCGTTGCAGCATCATTTGTGAAAAAGGTTGGAAACCACCCAGATGAGCCTCAAGAGAGGATGGGTTCAGGTGAAACCATGTAGCTGAGTAAGAGAATGAGAATGATCTCCTTGCTCTGATAGAGAAAGGTTGCAAAGATCCCCATGACACTCTACCATAAAGAAAAACAGCATGACATAGTGCACTATGCCACCTTTTGTGTGAAAATAAGAGTCACGTTTGCATTGTCATGCATTCTTCTTTGTACATGTTTATGTACAAAGAAGCCCTGGAAGGACACATAAGAAACTAATAACAGTGATTATCTTTTAGGGAGTGGTGAGAACTGAGCAGATGGGTGACAAGGCCATGAAGGAGACTTCTCACCGCAAAACTTTTTTTGTGCTAGATGAAAGTATTAGCTGTTCAAGGCCGGGGGCAATGTCTCATGCCTATAATCCTAGCACTTGGGGAGACTGAGGTGGTTGGATTACCTGAGGTCAGGGGTTCCAGAGCAGCTGGCCAACGTGGTGAAGCCTGTGTTTACTAAAATACAAAAAATTAGCCGGGCGTGGTGGTGGCTGCCTGTAATTCCAGCTACTCGGGAGGCTGAGGCAGGAATCACTTGAACCTGGAGGTGGAGGTTGTAGTGAGCCGAGATTGTGCAATTGCACTCTAGCCTGGGTGACAAGACTGAAACTCCGTCTAAAAAAAAAAGAAAGTATTATTATTCAAAAAGATTAATATTAATGATCTTATATGTCCTCATTGATCTGGTATAGGCTTACTTACAAGCTCCTAGAAATGTCACCCACCCCCAGCAGATGGTTCCCATTCTCTTAGGTGTACATGCCCACCCCAGTGGGTACACACTGTCATAGGAGGTGCATGCCCTGAGACAATACCACTTGTGGCCTGGCTGCGTGAGTGTCCAGGGCTGAAGGCAATGCTAAGCCTGCTCTTCACTTTCCTTCCTAAGGGGCATCCATCCCAGTTTCCTTGGCCTTACCTAGCTGGCATCACATCAGGACTTACCGAATTATCCAGACATGGCTGTGGGCCCTCTTTGTCTTGCACCTCTGGAGAGTCAGGCAGGTTCGTGGTCTCTGCCTCAACCATATGTATCTGTGACACATACACACGTACAATCACATGCATGCAGGCTCATACACAACATGCACTTGTAAGCACACAGGCACACCCAGGCACACGCAAGCCTGGGCCCTTCCTCACATTACAGATGCCTCAGCCACAGGCAGGAACAGGGGACTGATGGGCGTGAGTGACACCCAGGAGAGGAGGAGCTGGAGGAAAGGAGGAAGCTCCCCCTCCCTCTGGGCCATTGCCTAACACAGTCCTTGTCCAAAGTGGGCACTGAGGCTCCACGTTCCCCAGGACTTTGGGGAGTGAGGCGCACATGAGCTCAGGAGGCAGGCCACCCTGGGTTGGAACCCCAGCCCTGCTGCCTGCTCCCAGTGTGCCAGGGCCTGCATCCTTACATTGGTAAGTCTAGAAACCGAGGCACGGGGAAGTCAACTGACTTGCTGAAGTCCCCCAGCCGGTGAGCAGTGGAGCCAGGATTATATTTATGAAGGCTGGCTCGGAGGCTGTGATCTTCTTCACATCACTGGCTGCCTCTAAGTGCTGTGGATCATGGGGCTTCCTTTCAGCTTTCTGGGGCCTTCTAAACACACCTCATCCAAGATAGGGTGAGAAATGGGTGCTTAGGAAGCAAGAGGGTTGTTATTAGGGCGATTTCTCCTCCACACCCCCATAAGAGGCGGCTCACTGGCTTTTGTTCAGGGTCTGACACATGGTGGCCAAAGGGTCATTGGCCTGGTCCTGCTGGGCACGTTTCAGGACAAGTGCCCCTGGGTGCACGGGTCCTCAGGAAATGCCTTTGCTGCCCAAGACTGCCCAGGGATGAGGTCTCCCGGGGCAAGGGCATCCCAGAGACCACCACCATTTAGAAAGGGGCAGCCCAGTTCACCATGCCCAGAACCAGTGCCCTGTCCTGGGTCCTCATGCCCATCATGGCCCTGTCACCTCCTCCCAAGGTGGCTCTAAATGGCACAAGCCCTTCTGTCACTCTGAAAGTGCAAAACCAGGAGTATGGTCAGGTAGAATTGTTTCCGGCTGCAAGTAATTGATGGACAGGGACTTAATGCAAATGCAGCCTTATTCATCTCACACAGCAAGAGGGTGGTGGGCCAGGGTTGGCCCTGTGACTCAGTGATATCAAGGAATGGGCTCAGCTTTTCTAGTAGCCATGGGACTTGAGTCTGAGGCTTTCCTTTGCCTGTCCCCTGACAACACATCACACCAGCCCATCAGGGGAAAAGGACCAGTGAACCCTAGGATTCGTTACAGCCAGGAGCTGTCGGAGCAAGGAGCGACTTCAGCATGGATGAAAGCCTGGGTAGGGAGCCTGGTTAATACAGGGGATTCATGTGGCTCCGAGCTTGCACCCTCCCCACCATCCTGGCCTGGAGGAGAGGGGAAGGGAGGTCAGTGGCTTCTTTCTCTCCCCACCCCCACCCGCATTCCAGGACACCTCCTGGAGCTGTACTGCGCACTGGGCCAGCCCAGCCTAGACTGTTCCCATCCTCCCTGGTGTGATGAATGCCAGGGCTGCTTACAGAGTCACAAATTAGGTTGCCAAAGGCATCCCCGCCCTGGCCTGGAAACACCTCCCAGCTGAAAGGAGGCACGTCTGGGCTGAGCAGACGTCTTTATTCAGCTGTAATTGATGTTTCACAGACGTCTGTAACTCCGTCTGGAGGGACACCAAAGCGCCCCCATGCTTGGCCCGGGCAGCCTCTTTATGTCGCCCCTTTTCATCTGGCAGTCAAAAGTGTAGGAGCCGCCTGGGCTCTCCTGCTTGGTCCCTGGGCCAGGACAAAGGCGGGAGCTGCACAGAGAGGCCACCCGGTGGGCTTTACCTCCTGGAGTGCTCTATGCTAATCTAGCGCCAGCCCAGACCCCTCCTGCATATCGACGGGCGGCAGGGACCGCGGCCTGAAACGGGCAGAGCCCTGGCTCACCAGGGAAGGGGTGGCTCCCAGCAGTCAGACCTCAGTCGGTGGGTCCACCTGAAACCCAGACTCCGTTGGCTGAGATGGTGGGGTGAAGGGACCTTGTAGCGGAGCAGGGGTTCTAGCCCGGGACCCAGCGCCCCCAGGGGAGGGACAGGTGAACCGCCGAAATCCACAGGCACATCTATGCACAGGTCTTTTTCTCTAGGAGGAAGCTCCATATCTTTCATCAGGTGCTCAAAAAGGTAACTCCTACCAGGCACAGTGGCTCACACCTGTAAACCCTGGGGCTTTGGGAGGCTGAGGTGGAAGGATCGCTTGAGCCCAGGATTCAAGATTAGTCTGGGCAACATAGTGAGGCCTCATCTCTTAAAAAATTTAAAAAAATTAATCAGGTGTATAGGTGCACATCTGTAGTCCCAGCTACTGAGGCTGAGGTGTGACGATCCCTTGAGCCCATGAGTTTGAGATTACAGTGAGCTGTGATCATGCCACTGCCGCTGCACTCCAGCCTTGGCAACAGAGTGAGACCCTGTCTCAAAAAAAAAAAAAAAAAAAAAAAAAAGGTAAGTCCTACTGCTGGGCTCACCCAAACTCCCATTTTACAAGATTAAAAGCGGAGGCCCAGAGAGCAGGGGTGTCTTGCCCAGTGTCACACGATAAGTTGGGTAGCACTTGGGTCTTTACTTCTGCTCAAAGACTCTCTCTGCTCTGCAGACACCACACCAGTTGGGAGCTCAACAGAGGACAGGCAGGTTACATAGGGGGTCATCCAGGTTCTCCGAGGAGGGGCCGGGGAGACAGGGGAATGTGCAATGATCTGCCAGGGTAAGCCCAGTGGTGCCAGACCCTCAGGGGAAAACTTCGACTTTTAAAAAAATGGGAAATTTTCCAATTAGAAAAACGCTGATTCATAGCTTGCAGAGAGTAGAGTTTGAGACTTTTGTTTTTTGCCTCACTGAGTTCCTCCTCCACTCTTCTGCAGGCAAGGGAAGCTCCAATGTTGGCCACACAAATCCAGATTCTCCTCTGTCCCCCCTTGCCCTGAGCCAGAAGAGGGCCTGCAGTGCAGAGCTGGTGCCCAGAAAACTCATGCCAGTTGCCGTGGGTGCCCGGGAGCGGGCTTGCAGCCTCTGACTGTGTGGCCTCTGCTTTCGGTTGTCAGTCCCGATTGAGATGCCCCATCTCCAGCGACTGGCAATTCCTCACCTTTCCTGAGCCCTGCTATTTCTCGGGCTGGAGGCAGAAGTGACATGTTAGTGGCAGGGTGTGCTGGTCTCTGCAGGGTGCCCTGACCTTCCCTCTGGGCTTGGCATGATCCTGCGGCATCCTCCAGAGAGGGCGAGAGGGAGCGAGAGGAGACCAGAGTGGGAGAGACAGAAAAAGACAGATAGAGACAGCCACAGAGAGAGAGAGAGAGAACAAGAGAGAGATAAGGAGGCAGACGTAGAGGGAGAGAAGGGAAGGGAGGCAAGGGAGTAGAGAGGAAGAGAGAGAGGAGGAGAGAAAGAGGGAGGATCAGATCCATATAGAGAAGGAGAGGGAGGATCAGAGAGAGAGAGAGACAGGAAATGGGGCTGCCTGGAGAGATAAAGAGAGACACAGAAAGACAGAGAACAAGACTGACAGGCAGAGAGAGCCAGAGACAGAGTGACAGAGAGAAGGAAAGAGACCAAGAGGAGAGAAGGTGAGAGGCCAAGGGAGGAGAGAAGGCAGGGAGCACACAGCTCCAGGTGTGGGTGGTACCCTTGAGGGGTGGGATGCGGGAGGGGTGGGGGGGGTGTCTCTGTGGTTGTCAGGCTTGAGGGATGAGAATCAGCGCCCTCTCAGACGATTCGCTCTTTGCTGTGATGCCCGGGCCACGCCCACCTGCATCTGAAGCCCAGGTGAAGCCAGAGCGACCCCTGTGCTGGGTCCACGATGCTGACTTCAAGGACTCACCTATTCTAGACCATGCTTTGAAAGGCAGAAGCGGGGCTTATGCTGGGATCCAGGGAGGCGCTGCAGATGGGAGACCCCACCTGCCCATTAAAGGAGTTTACATTTATTTGGGAACAGATGAGACACAATTTTTCAAATTCTTAAAATTAAAAAAAAATGTTATTGGTTTTTAGGGTAACAGCACAGGAGGAGATAAGTGAAAAATAAAATTCTCCCCCATGACAATACCCTCGAGTACAGTCTAGGGGATGGGATTTAAAATACTGGGGGTTCCCCTATCCTTCCCTTCCCTTGGTGGGATGAGATTGGGGCTATTAGTTGGCATCACGCCATGGTAGCCTCTCTTAGGAACATGAGAAATGCCAGGTCCTTAATGACACAGCTTTTCACAAGTACCCATGTGTGTAAGTACACACACACACACACACAATTTATGCTTCAGGTGCAGCCCCTGGTGTATGTGTGCTGCTCGTAACTATGGCCTTTGGGACACTTCACTGTCTTGTTCTCAGCGACTCAGGTGGGGGCATTTCAGGCACAAGAGAAAGATAAACAAAACTTGGCCAATAGGGGAGATGTCTGAGGGGAGAGATGAGCAGATAGGCCAGGCTCACTCCTTTGTTTATTCAATGATTGAGTCCTTCTAGCATTTACAGTGGTGTTTATCTTGTATGCATTTAATTGACAGGCATGTAATGATTCACGCTCAAGATGTTTTTAATAAAAAATACTGCACAAGTACAGTTGAATATGCACTCTTTCTTGCCTACTACACATTATATATCCGTGATACATTTATACGTGCATATTACTGTAAAGAGTTGTATATACAATACTATGATACTATGTATACTGACTTGCTGAGCAACTTAAAGGCCCAAGGATAATTTTTTTTTTTTTTTTTTTTGGGAGATGGAGTGTCACTCTGTCGCCTGGGCTGGAGTGCAGCGGCACAATCTCAGCTCACTGCAACCTCCACCTCCCGAGTTCCAGCGATTCTCCTGCCTCAGCCTCTCGAGTAGCTAGGACTACAGGCATGTGCCATATCACCCGGCTAATTTTTGTATTTTTAGTAGAGACGGGGTTTCGTCATGTTGGCCAGGCTGGTCTTGAACTCCTGGCTTCAAGTGATCTGCCAGCCTCGGCCTCCCAAAGTGCTGAGATTACTGGCGTGAGCCACTGTGCCCAGCCACGGGGTAACCCAGTTCTATTAATAGCACTAGCCCCACCCTCTGGGGGAGGGTTCTGGGTGGTTTAAGTCATTCACAGAGGGCCCAGTCCTC
>NW_022096698.1:0-19458 GCF_006542625.1 Nomascus leucogenys | reverse complement strand
CATTTCATCTCATCACATTTCATCTTATTCATTTCTTTTCTCATCTCATCATTATCACTCATCATTTTCATCTCATCATTTCATCTTCATTATTTCATCTGATTTCATGTCATCATATCATGTCATCATTTCATCTCATCATTTCATCACATCTCATCTCATCATTTAATCTCATTTCATCTCATCATTTCATCTCATCATTTCTTCTCATCTCATAATTTCCATTTCATTTCCATTTCATTATTTCATCATTTCATTATTTCATTTCATCTCATTTCATTATTTCATTTCATTATGTCATTTCATTTCATCTCATTTCATTACATCTCATTTCATCTTATGATTTCATCTCATGATTTCATCTCATCTCAATTTCATCTCATTTAATCTCATCTCATCATTTCATTTCATCATTTCATCTCATTTTATCTCATCTCATTTCAATTTCATTTCAATTTCATCACTACATTTCATAATTTCCTTTCATTATTTCATTTCATTTCATCTCATTTCAATGTTTCATTTCATCTCATTTCATCTCATTTTTCATCTCATCATTTTTCATCTCATTTCGTCTCATCATTTCATCTCATTTCATCTTATCATCTCATCTCATTTCAACATTTCATCTCATCGTTCGTATCATTTCATCTCATCATCTCATCTCATTTCAACATTTCATCTCATCGTTCATATCATTTCATCTCATTTTATCTCATTTCATCTCATCTCATTTCAATTTCATTATTTCATATCATTTCATTATTTCACTTCATTATTTCATTTCATTTCATCTCATCATTTCTTCTCATCATTTCATCTCATCATTTCATCCATCATCTCATCATTTCATCTCATTTCATCTCGTCTCCTTTCAATTTCTTTTCAACTTTGTCATTTTTCTCATCATTTCATCTCATCATTTCTACTCACTATTTCATCTCAAAATTTCATCTCATCATTTCATCTCATCTTATCTCATCATTTCATCATTTCATCTCATCATTTCATCTCATCTCAGGTCATCTTATCATTTCATCTAAGTGAAATGATGTAATGGAATCATGAAACGAAATGGATAGGATGCCCTCAGTGATGTTAAATTTAAAAATTGTTTGTTTTCATGTATTCATTTTATATTTATATGTATTTATATTTATATTTACTTATATTTCTTTTTACTTATTTTTATTTATATTTTTACTTATTTCTTTATTTATAGACAAGGTCCTGTTCTGTGGCCTAGGCTGGAATGCAGTGGTGCATTCACAGTTCACTGCAGCCTCGAGCAAACCTCCCACCTTAGCCTCCCAGGTAGCTGGGACCCCAGGTATGCACCACTGCACCTGGTTAATATTTTATTATTTGTAGAGATGGAGTCTTGCTATGCTGCCTAGGCTGGTCTCAAACTCCTGGGCTCAAGCAATCCTCCTGCCTTGGCAACCCAAAATGCTGGGATTACAGATATGAGCCACAGTGCCCAACCTATTTATTTATTTATTTAATAAAGACAAGGTCTCACTATGTTGCCAGGCTGGTCAACTCCTGACCTCAAATGATTTCTCAAACTTGGCCTCTTCAAATGTTGGGATTACAGGTTATCAGCCACCATGCCTGGCCTAAAAATAGTATTATATTTTTGTATTATATAATTTTTAATTAGGTAATATGAATATTTCTGTACAGGAAATATGCCTTAATTACATAGGAATAAACATTTGTTAACTGAGAAAAATCGAATAGAGCTAAAAATAAAATTAATTTGGAAAGGTCATACATTCTTACATTTATACATCCTTTCCTATATTCATATATTCTTTTAACAGTATCAATGGTTTGGAGTTATGTGTACAAACCATGACCTACATGTAATACAACTAATAACAGGCACTTACAATTCAAGGCATATTATATACAAGCTTCAACTTCTCATCATTTCCTTTTTGTTTTTCTTCTTTCTGTTTTGGCAGATACTATGAACACAACATTCAACTCACAGACACTATGGAGCCCTTACTAAGCATAAAGTACTGTGAAAGGCCAGGGCTAGGACAGAACTGAGACAGGGCCAGGGATACGACAGAACTGGGGCAGGGTCATGGCCAGAGAAAAACCAGGGGCAGGGTCACAGCCAGGGACACAACAGGACCAAGGCCAGGGCCAGAAGCAGGGCAGAACCAGGGCCAGGGCCATGGCAGGATCAGGGCCAGCAGAAGGCCAGGGCAGGGCTAGGGTAGCACAGGCCAAGGCAGGGCAGGGTCAGTGTAGAGTAAGGAACGGGCCAGGGTATGGCAGGGCAGGACAGGGAGGTCCAGGGCCAGAGCCAGGTCCAGGACATGGACAGGGCAGGGCCAGAAACATGGCAGGACCAGAAAGGGGACAGGGCAAGGGCAAGGCCAGAGAAGGACCATGGAGAAAACATGGCCAGGGAGGGTCCAGGGCAAGGGCAAGTCCACAGCAGAACCAGAGCCAGGGGCAGGCCAAAGGCAGGGCCAGGGCAGGGCAAGGCCAGGGTAGGGCAGGGCCAGGGTAGGGTGAGGGTAGGGCCAGGGCGAGTTCAGGGCCAGGGCAGGACTAAGATAGCACAGGGCCAAGGCAGGGCCAGGGCAGGACCTGGGGATTGTCAGGGCCAGGGCCAGGGTCAGGCTGGCCAGAGCAAGGGCAGGGCCTGGGAGAAGGTAGAACCAGAGAGGATCCAAAGCAAGGGCAGGGCCAGGGCAGAACCAGGACCAGGACAAGGCAAAGCCAAGGCCAGGGCAGGGCAAGGCCAAGGCAGGGCAAGACCAGGGAAGGGCAAGGCCAGGGTAGAAAAGACCAGGGTAGTGCCAGGCCAGGGTAGGAGAAGGCCATGGTAGGGCCAAGGCCAAGGCAGGGCAGGGCTAGGGTAGCACAGGGCATGGCCAAAAACAGGGCAGGGCCCATAGCAGTGGCAAGACTAGCAACAGGGCCAGGGCAAGCGCTGGACCAGAGCACGGTGGGACAATAGACTAGCAACAGGGCCAGGACAGAGAATGGCAAGGCAGGTCCAGGGCCATTTCATGGACTCAGTAGGCCTGGGGTCAGGCCAGGGCAGGGCAAGGGCAAGGCCAGGGAGAAGGCAGGGCTGGGGCCAAGGCAGTGCCAGGGCAGGGCAGGACCAGTGCAGGGACAATGCAGGGTGAGGGCAAGGCCAGGGCATGGAAGGACAGGGCAGGACCAAGGAAGGGCCAGGAGAGGGCCAGGGTAAGGTCAGGGCCAGAACAAGGGTACAGCTGGGGCCAGGAATATGGTAAGACCAGGGCTGGGCCCAGGCTGGGATACACAGGGCAGAGCATGGCCTGTGCAAGGCAGGGCCAGAGCCAGGCCATAGAGAGAGTAGGGCAAATGCCAAGGCAAGGCTAGGGTAGTGCCAGGGCTGAGGCAAGGTCAGGGAAGGTCCAGGGCTGAGTCAAGGCTACAACCAATACAGGGCAAAGGCCGGGGCAGATCTAGGGCACAAGCAGGGCAGGCTAGGGCATGGCAATGGCAAGACCAGGCCATGGCAGGGCCAGCCCAGGATAGAACAGGGCACAGGCAGGGCAGGGCCAGGGCCACAGCTGGGGCATGACAAGGACAGGACCAGGGTCCAGGCCAGGGCAAGGGTATGGCCAGGGCAGAGGTGGGGCCAGAGCCAGGGTCTGGGCAGGGCCAAGGCAGGTCCATTGCAGGGCCAGGGTTCAGATGAAGGCCAGAGCAGGTCTCGGGCAGGGCCAGGACCAGGACCAGGAAAGGGGAATGTCAGGACAGGGGCCATGACAGGACCAGCAACGGGGCTAGGGCCAGGACAGGGACAGGGACAGGGTCAGGGCTAGGGCCAGAATAGCATGCCAGGGTAGAGCCAGGCCAAATTAGGGCCAGGACAGGGTCAGGACCAGGGCTGGGCCAGGGTACGGCCTTAAGTAACGAAGGGCCAGGGCCAGGGTCCATGCCAGTGCCAGCGCCTGTCCAGGGCAGAGGCAGGGCCATGGCCAGGTCTAGGACAAGGCTGGGGCAGGGCCAAGGTCTGGGTCAGGGTCAGCACAAGACCAGGACAGAGCCAGGGGAGGGACAGGGCTATGGCAGGACCAGGGTCAGGAGTCAATGCCGGGCCAAGGCCACAGATAGGACCAGGTCAGTGCTAGGCCCAGTGTGAGGGCCAAGGCGGGGTCAGGGCAGGGCCAAAGGGAGGGCAGGCCAGGACAAGGTGGAGCAGGCCCGGGGTAGCACAGGGTTAAGGCAGGGCATGACCAACCAGGGCAGGTCTATGGCTGGGGCCGGGGCAGGGCCAGAGTTAGGGCAGGGCCAAGGCAGTGGCAGCTCCAGGGCAGGGCCAGAGTTAGGACCACGGACATGTCCAAGGCCAGTGCCAAGGGCAAGGGCAAGGGCCGGGCCAGGGCCAGGGTCATCTAAGACCCAGCGACAAAGCCAGGCCCTGAGCAGGGCCAGGACATGTGCCTGGCAGGGCTAGGGTCTGGGACAGGGCCATGGCAGGGCCAGGGCCACAACCAGGTCTGTGCTATGGCCAGGTCCAACACAGTGCCCAGGTGAGGCTAGGGTGAAGGCCAAGATAGGGCCAGGGCAGGGTCAAAGCCAGGCTAGGGCCAAGGCACGGCCATGGCAGGCAAGGCAGGGCCAGAAAGCATAGGGCCAAGACAGGGCAGGGCCAGGCCAGTGCCAAGACCTGGGCAGGGCCAGGCCAGTGCCAAGACCTGGGCAGGGCCAGGGAACAGCAGGGCAGGGCCAGGGCCAGGGCGACCAGGTTCGGGGCAAGGGCAAAACAAGGGCAAGGACAGTGCAGATTCTTGGCACAGCCAGGGTCCAGGACAGTGTCAGGGCAGGGCCAAGGCAGGGTCTGGGCCATGGTAAGACCAGCAACAGGGTTGGGGCTAGGCCAGTGACAGGACCAGAGTCAGGGCAAGGGCCAGAGCAGTGCAAGGCCAGGGTAGGGCCACGGCCAGGGGAGAACCAGGGCAAGGTCTCAAGCAGGGAAGGGCCAGGGCCAGGACAGGTCAGGGCAGGGCCATGACAGGGCCAGTGGCTGCATTAGGGCAAGGGCAGGGCCAGAGCAAGGTAAAGGTCAGGGCCAAGGCCAGGGTAGGGACGGGGCAAGAAATATGGCAGGACCGGGGCAATGCCAAGGCCAGAGCTGGGCCAGGGCTGAGCCAGGGCTGAGTCAGGGCAGGGCAGGGCATGGTATGGCTAGTGCAGGACAGGACAAGAGGCGGTCCACAGAGAGAGCAGGGCTGATGCCAAGAAAGAGCCAGGCTAGTGCCAAGGCTGAGGCAGTGTCAGAGCATGTCCAGGGCAGGGCCGGGGCCAGGGCCAGAACCGAGCCAGGGCACAGCCAAGGCAGGGTAGGGCAGCGAAATGGCACGGCCAGGTCAATACTGGGGCAGGGCAGAGCAAGGCAAGGCGATGGTAGGGGCAGGGGAGGGACAGGCCAAGGCAGAGCCATGTCACGCCAGGGCCAGGACACCTCCAAGTTCACTTCAGGGCCAGGGCTATGGCAGGACAAAGACCAGGGCCAAGGTCAGGGCCAGGTCTGTGCTAGGGCCAGGTCCAGAGCAGGACCTAGCGAAGACCAGGGTGAGGGCCAAGGTAAGGCCAGGGCAAGGTCAAAGGCAGAGTAGGGACAGGGCAGGGTGATGACACACCCAGAGCACAGCAGGGCAGGGTGATGGCAAGATGAGGGGGCAGACCACTGCCAGCTCAGGGCCAGGGAAGGGCCAGGGCAGAGCCAGGAAAGGGTCTGGGTCACGGCCAGGACCAAGGCAGAGCAGGGCCAGGGCCATGGCAGAGTCCGGGCAGGTCCTTCACAGGACCAGGTTCCAGGCCAGGGCCAGGGCAGCAGCAGGGGCAGGGCCTAGATAAGGGCAGGGCCAGGGATATGGCAGGACCAGGGCTAGGGCCAGGACCAGGCCATAATGAGGGCAGGGCAAAAAGCTAAGGCAGGGTCAGGGCAGGTCCAGGGAGCGGCCAGCACCAAGCGGGGCCAAGGCACAACCAGTGCAGGGTAAGGCAGGGCAATGGCACCACTAGGCCATGACAGAGCAAAAGTCAGTGCCAGGAGAGGACAGAACAGGCAGGCCCATGGTGGGGCCAGGGCAGGGATGGGCCAAAGCAGGGCCAGGACATGTCCAAGGCCAGGTGAAGGCCAGAACAGGAGCAGGACCATGATCATTGGCAGGGCCAGTGCCATGACAGGACCAGGGTCAGGACAAGGGGCAGGGCCAGAGCCAGGGCCAGAGTCAAGGTCAGGCCAGCACAGGTTCAGGGCAGAGCTGTGCAAGGGCAAGACCAGGACAGGGACAGGGTAGCACAGGGCCAAGACGGGTCAGGATGGGACCAGAGCAGGATAGGGCCGAGACAGTCCAGGTAACAGTAGGTCAGGTACAGGGCAAGGCAGGGCAGTACAGGGCCAGATCCACGGCAGGGGCAGGGCAAAGCCGTCCCATTGCCAATGCACCGGCCCTCCCTACAAGGCTCCTACCACCTGGCCACTGCCGCAGCCTGTCCATCGCTGTAAGCCTGACCCCCAACCCTGGCTGCAGCTGCCTGCCCTCCTAGTGCGGCCGCTCCCTACCGCTCCGGTGCACTGCGGCTGGAGCGGTCCCCGCACCATGGGCATTGCAGCACCCCCAAGCGCCCTCAACCCAAAACTGCCACAACCCCGCAGCCCGCAGTGCAGCCCCGGATAGCACACTTAGCCCACCTCACTGTTGCCAGCAATACAGTCTGGGATAGTGCCCCCAACCGGCTCCCCCGCCGAGGGCATTTCCATCCAAGATGGAAATGTAAAAAATTTCTTCGAACTGGGATGACACAACCTATCAAGACCTCTGGGATACGGCAAAGGCAGTGCTAAGAGGAAAGTGTGTAGCCCTAAACACCTATGTCAAAAAGTCTGAAAGAGCACAAACAGACAATCTAAGATTGACAATAAAAGGCCACAGTTACCAAAACAATATGGTACTGGTTTAAAATAAGGCACATCGACCAATGGAACAGAAGAGAGAACCCAGAAATTAACCCAAATACTCATAGCCAACTGATCTCCGACAAGGTAAACAAAAACATAAAGTGGGGAAAGGACACCCTTTTGAACACATGATGTTGGGATAATTGGCGAGCCACATGTAGGGGAATAAAACTGGATTCTCATCTCTCACCTTATAGATAAAATCTACTCAAGTGGATTAAGAACTTAAACCTAATTCCTGAACTATAAAAATTTTAGAAGATAACACTGGATAAGCCCTTCTAGACATTGCATAGGCAAGGATTTCATGACCAAGAACCCAAATGCAAATGTAATAAAAACAAAGATAAATAGCTGGGACTTAAACTAAAGAGCTTTTGCACGGCAAAGGGAGCAGTCAGCAGAGTAAATAGACAATCCACAGAGTGGGACCCTGACCCTGACTCTGGCCCTGACCCCTGACACCTATCCCCAACCTTAACCCCTAACCCTTAACCCTAACCCTAATCCTAACCCCTAACCCCCACCCTCACCCTCACCCTAACGCAACCCTAACCCCTAACTCCTAACCTCTCTTAACCCCTAACTCTAAACGTTGACTCCTAACCCCTAACTCTGACCCCAACCCCTATCTCCAACCCCAAACACTAAACTTAACCCCTAACCCCTAACCCTAACACCAACCTTAACCCTAGGTTCGCTACTACGTTTGTATTGACTATGTCAACGTTGATTATTATGATCGCTGTCTTAGACTGCACGGCAGCGAGGGATTGCGAGTCTTATATTAATGTTTTTGTATTGAGGCAGTGCATTAGCATTACAGGTGCTTGTTACATGTGCAATGGGGGTGTCATATTTTGGGTGTCACGTCTGCATTACGAATGCTGCATTTGTCTTCCGAGGCTGCGGTGTGGATCTCGCATTGCGGCAGCCTCACAATGGCTGGGGAGAACCTCGGTGGGCAGGATTCAGAGGGGCTTCTGGTTTCCCGTTTTCCACACTGAACCCTTCTAACTGGTCTCTGACCCGGATTATTCGGGGCTGCAAACAGGAAGGATTTTACTCACCGTCGATGCGGCCCGAGTTGTCCAAAGGAGGCAGTGTCCCCAAGGTCTTGCTGAGCAGAACGCAGCTCCGCCCTCGCAGTGGCCGCCGGCCCGCCGGGGTCTGTGCTGAGAGAACACTGGTCTGCCTCGCTGTACCTCCGAAGTGTGCGCAGAGGAGAACTAAGCTCCGCCCTCGCGATGCTCGCTGTGCCCCCCTCTGCGCCTGCGCCGGCGCTGGCGCAGCGCGCGCCCCCCCCCCCGCCCACGCCGCGACTGCGCCGGCGCGTGCGCGCCCCCCCACCCCCCCCGCGCCTGCGCAGGCACTGGGCGCCCCTCGCCTTCTGCGCCTGCGCCGGCGCTGTGCCTTTTCGAGCGACGGAGCTGCGTTCTCCTCAGCACAAACCTGGAGAGCATCGCGAGGGCGAGCTGAGTCTCCTCTGCACAGACTTCGGAGGTACAGCGAAGGCAGACCAGTGTTCTCTCAGCACAGACCCCGGCGGGCCGGCGGCACTGCGAGGGCGGAGCTGCGTTCTGCTCAGCACAGACCCGGAGACACCGCGAAGGCAGAGCAGCGTTCTCCTCAGCACAGACCTTGGGGACACTGCCTCGCTTTGGGACAACTCGGGGCCGCATCGACGGTGAGTAAATCCTTCCTGTTTGCAGCCCCGAATAATCCGGGTCAGAGACCAGTTAGAAGGGTTCAGTGTGGAAAACGGGAAACCAGAAGCCCTCTGAATCCTGCCCACCGAGGTTCTCCCCAGCCATTGTGAGGCTGCCGCAATGCGAGATCCACACCGCAGCCTCGGAAGACAAATGCAGCATTCGTAATGCAGACGTGACACCCAAAATATGACACCCCCATTGCACATGTAACAAGCACCTGTAATGCTAATGCACTGCCTCAATACAAAAACATTAATATAAGACTCGCAATCCCCTCGCTGCCGTGCAGTCCTAAGACAGCGATCATAATAATCAACGTTGACATAGTCAATACAAACGTAGTAGCGAACCTAGGGTTAAGGTTGGTGTTAGGGTTAGGGTTAGGGGTTAAGTTTAGTGTTTGGGGTTGGAGATAGGGGTTGGGGTCAGAGTTAGGGGTTAGGAGTCAACGTTTAGAGTTAGGGTTAAGAGAGGTTAGGAGTTAGGGGTTAGGGTTGCGTTAGGGTGAGGTGAGGGTTGGGGTTAGGGGTTAGGATTAGGGGTTAGGGTTAAGGGTTAGGGGTTAAGGTTGGGGATAGGTGTCAGGGGTCAGGGCCAGAGTCAGGGTCAGGGGTCCCACTCTGTGGATTGTCTATTTACTCTGCTGACTGCTCCTTTGCCGTGCAAAAGCTCTTTAGTTTAAGTCCCAGCTATTTATCTTTGTTTTTATTACATTTGCATTTGGGTTCTTGGTCATGAAATCCTTGCCTATGCCAATGTCTAGAAGGGCTTATCCAGTGTTATCTTCTAGAATTTTTATAGTTCAGGAATTAGGTTTAAGTTCTTAATCCATCTTGAGTAGATTTATCTATAAGGTGAGAGATGAGAATCCAGTTTTATTCCCCTACATGTGGCTCGCCAATTATCCCAACATCATGTGTTCAAAAGGGTGTCCTTTCCCCACTTTATGTTTTTGTTTACCTTGTCGGAGATCAGTTGGCTGTGAGTATTTGGGTTAATTTCTGGGTTCTCTTCTGTTCCATTGGTCGATGTGCCTTATTTTAAACCAGTACCATATTGTTTTGGTAACTGTGGCTTTTATTGTCAATCTTAGATTGTCTGTTTGTGCTCTTTCAGACTTTTTGACATAGGTGTTTAGGGCTACACACTTTCCTCTTAGCACTGCCTTTGCCGTATCCCAGAGGTCTTGATAGGTTGTGTCATCCAGTTCGAAGAAATTTTTTACATTTCCATCTTGATGGAAATGCCCTCGGCGGGGAGCCGGTTGGGGGCACTATCCCAGACTGTATTGCTGGCAACAGTGAGGTGGGCTAAGTGTGCTATCCGGGGCTGCACTGCGGGCTGCGGGGTTGTGGCAGTTTTGGGTTGAGGGCGCTTGGGGGTGCTTCAATGCCCATGGTGCAGGGAGGCAGGGCGGTTTGGTTGTGTTGGGTGCGCTATTGCGGGGGGGCTACACTGCTGGTGGCAGGGGGCAGGGTGGGTTGGGGGCCATATCAGGTGCTGCACTGATTGCTTTAGCTGGGATTTCCAGTACTATAACAACAGTGGTGATGGTGGGCACCCTTATCATGTTCGAGATCTTAGAGGAAAAGCTTTCCATTTTTGCCCATTCCATCTGATTCTAGCTGTGGGTGTCTTTCCTGTAGTTTCTATTATGTTGCGGTGTGTTTCTTCTGTACCCGTTTTTTTGAGGATTTATAGCATGAAGGATGTTGAATTTCATCAAATGCTTTTTCAGTTTCAGTTAACATGATCATACTGCTTTTGTCGTTTATTTGGTTGATGCGATGTATCACATTGTATGTTGAGTGACCCCTGCATCCCAGGGATACATCCCACTTGATCATGATGAATTATCTTTTTAATGTATTACTGAATCTGATTCACTGGTATTTTGTTGAGGAATTTTGCATCGATATTAGAGATACTGGCCTGTAGTTTCCTTCTTTGATGGCTTTGTCTGATTTTGGTATCACAGTAATAATGGTCTCATAGAATAAGTTTGGAAGTATTCATTCCTGTTTTTCAAAATAGTTTGAGTAGGGTTGTATTAGGTCTTTAAATTGTTTGGTGTGAAGCCATCAGCAGTGAAGACATCAGTTCCTGGGCTTTCTTTACCAGGAGGCTTTTTCTGATGGCTTCGATCTCATTACTTGTTACCAGTCTGTTCTGGTCTTGGATGTTTTCATTGTTCAACGTAAGTAGGCTGTATGCATCTAGGAATTTGCCAATTTCTACTAGGCTTTCCAATTTATTGGCATATAACAGCCAGTTATGATCCTTTGAATTTCTGAAGTATCAGTTGTAGTGTCTCCTTTTTTTTAATCTGTTGATTTTTATTTATTTGAATCTTGTCTCTTTTTTTCTTAGTTAGCCTGGTTAAAAGTTTATTCAATTTTGTTTAGCTTTCCAGAAAGCCAACTTTTCGTTTAATCTTATGTGTTTTTTATTTCAATTTTATTTCTGCTACAATCTTATTTATTTTCTTATTTTCAGTTTAGTTTGTTCTTACTTTACTAGTTCTTTAAGATGTATTGTTTATTTCAAGTTTTTCTTTTGTTTGCATGGTAGACTCTTATAGCTATAAATCTCTGCCTTTGTTCTGCTTTCTGCCTAACACTTTTGGTATACTGTGTTTCATTACCCTTTGTTTCATGAAATGTTTGAATTTCTGTCTTAATATCTTCATTGACCCGCTAGTCATTTATTCAGGAGGTAGTGTTTAACTTCCCTGTGATTGTATTCTTTCCAAAGTTACTCTTCTTATTGATACCTAGTTTCATTCCTTTGTAGTCAAAGAAGATGGCCACGGAGACAGCAGCGTGGTGGGAGTGGTAGGAGCCGGCCATCAGCGAGAGCTGCTCCGTGCCTGGCTGCTGGATGCTAGAGCCTGCGGCCCACTGGCTTGCCTCACTGTGGTTGGTGGTGGTGGTGACAGAGACTGCAGCATGACCAGAGTGGTAGGACAGGGGCTATCCAGGGCTGCACCTTTTGCAGTGTGGGGTGGGTTGGGGGCGCTATGCAGGGTGTCATTGCCTGCATCAGGGTACTGGTTGGTAGCACTGTACAGGGCTGCACAGCCCACGGCAGGGAGGGTGGGCTATGGGTGCTTTCTGGGGCTGCAATGGCCATGGAGGAGGACAGGTTAGGGCACTATTGGGTATATGCTACTGGCAGCATTGGGGGATGGAGGTGGGGGTGTGCTATTGAGGGCAGGACTAGCCGTGGAGGGGGGACGAGTTCGTTGCTATCAGGGGCTGCACTGCTGGCGGCGGTCAGCAGAGTTGGCATCCAAGGAAGGAGTGGTTCTCTTCTCACTGACTCCACACTCCAGAGGCTGACCTATTTTGGTCATACTGGAGTGTGGCAGGCATGCAGCGTTTGCATGGGAATCCTGAGCATGTCAGAGCCCCCACACCCACCGTGGTTCCTGGGCCTGTGCACTCTGAGTCTGTGCCTCAGAGGCTGCCAGGCACCCCTGGGGACACCACGGGGGACAGGGCCCTGTGCATGGAGGCATCCGGAACAGGAATTGGCACCTGGGTGCGGAGGGCTGGCTGGGTCTGAATTTTTCTGCTTCTCCTGCTCCCCGATGAGTGCAGCCCTGGTGGGCCCAATGGTTCCTGTGGAGTGGGGAGCTGGGTGCTGTGGTGTCTCCAGCACCCAGCCCAGACCCCAGTTCCTGGCCAGCTTGGGCCAAAAGGAGTGGCTGGACTTTGAAGGGTGGGTGTGAGTGCGTTTGTTGAAACTGGCCCCTGCCACCCAATGGCTGGCATGACAAGTTGAGACTCTAACCCTTCCACCCCTCACATCTTCCTCTAGGCTTTTCTGGCTTTGCCCACCCAGCTGCTCCATGCCAGGAGGAGGAGGAGACACCTAGAGCCTGCGACACCACGGCTCGCCTCACTGCAGGTGGGTGGCAGCGACGGACACTGCAGTGCGCCGGAGCGGTAGGAGAGTGGCCGTGCTAGGAGGGCAGGTGGCTGCAGCCAGGGTTGGGGGTCAGGCTTACAGCGATGGATGGGCTGCGGCAGTGGCCAGGTGGTAGGAGCCTTGTAGGGAGGGCCGGTGCATTGGCAATGGGCCTAGCTTTGCCCTGCCCTGCTGTGGATCTGGCCCTGTACTGCCCTGCCTTGCCCTGTACCTGCCCTACTGTTACCTGGACTCTCTCGGCCCTATCCTGCTCTGGTCCCATCCAGACCCTGTCTTGGGCCTGTGCTACCCTGTCCTTGCCCTGGTCTTGCCCTGGCACTGGTCCTGTCCTGAACCTGCGCTGGCCTGGCCTTGGCTCTGGCCCTGGCTCTGGCCCTGCCCCTTGTCCTGACCCTGGTCCTGTCATGGCACTGGCCCTGCCAATGGTCATGGTCCTGCTTCTGTTCTGGCCCTGACCTGGCCTTGGACATGTCCTGGCCCTGCTTTGGCCCATCCCTGCCCTGGCCCCACCATGGGCCTGCCTGTTCTGCCCTCCCCTGGCACTGACCTTGCCTGTCATGGCCCAGTGGTGCCATTGCCCTGCCTTACCCTGCGCTGGTTGTGCCTTGGCCCCGCTTGGTGCTGGCCGCTCCCTGGACCTGCCCTGACCCTGCCTTAGCTTTTGCTCTGCCCTCACTATGGCCTGGTCCTGCCATATCCCTGGCCCTGCCCTTATCCAGGCCCTGCCCCTGCTGCTGCCCTGGCCCTGGCCTGGAACCTGGTCCTGTGAAGGACCTGCCCTGGCTCTGCCATGGCCCTGGCCCTGCTCTGCCTTGGTCCTTGGCCCTGACCCAGACCCTTTCCTGGCTCTGCCCTGGCCTTTCCCTGGCCCTGAGCTGGCAGTGCTCTGCCCCTCATCTTGCCATCACCCTGCCCTGCCGTGCTCTGGGTGTGTCGTCACCCTGCCCTGCCCCTACTCTGCCTTTGACCCTGCCCTGGCCTTACCTTGGCCCTCACTCTAATGTTCACTAGGCCCTGCTCTGGGCCTGGCCCTAGCACAGACCTGGCCCTGACCCTGGCCCTGGTCTTTGTCCTTCCATAGCCCTGGCCCTGAAGTGGACTTGGAGGTGTCCTGGCCCTGGCGTGACATGGCTCTGCCTTGGCCTGTCCCTCCCCTGCCCCTACCATCACCATGCCCTGCTCTGCCCTGTCCCAGTACTGACCTGGCCGTGCCATTTCCCTGCCCTACCCTGCCTTGGCTGTGCCCTGGCTCGGTTCTGGCCCTGGCCCCGGCCCTGCCCTGGACATGCTCTGACACTGCCTCAGCCTTGGCACTAGCCTGGCTCTTTCTTGACATCAGCCCTGCTCTCTCTGTGGACCGGCTCTTGGCCTGTCCTGCACTGGCCATACCATGCCCTGCCCTGCCCTGCCCTGACTCAGCCCTGGCCCAACCCTGACCTTGGCATTGCCCCTGGTCCTGCCATATTTCTTGCCCTGTCCCTACCCTGGCCTTGGCCCTGACCTTTACCTTGCTCTGGCCCTGCCCTTGCCCTAACGCAGCCACTGGCCCTGTCATGGCCCTGCCCTGGACCTGTCCTGGCCCTGGCCCTTCCTTGCTGGAGACCTTGCCCTGGTTCTGCCCTGGCCCTGGCCCTACCCTGGCCTTGCACTGCTCTGGCCCTTGCCCTGACTCTGGTCCTTTCACTGGCCTAGCCCCAGCCCTGTTGCTGGTCTTACCATGGCCCAGACCCTGCCTTGGCCCTGCCCTGACACTGTCCTGGACCCTGGCTGTGCCAAGAACCTGCACTGTCCTTGCCTTTGTTTTGCCCTTGCCCCGAACCTGGTCCTGCCCAGGTCATGGCCATGGTCCTGGCCCTGGCCCTGCCCTGGCTGTTCCCTGGCCCTGCCCAGGTCTTGGCACTGGCCTGGCCCTGCCCTATCTTGGCCCTATGCTTTCCTGGCCCTGCCTTGCCTGCCATGGCCCTGCCTTGGCCCTAGCCTGGCTTTGACCCTGCCCTGGCCCTATCTTGGCCTTCACCCTAGCCTCACCTGGGCACTGTGTTGGACCTGGCCATAGCACAGACCTGGTTGTGGCCCTGGCCCTCCCGTGACCCTGGCCCTGCTATGGCCCTGCCCCTGCCCCTGCGCTTACCCTGGCACTGGCCTTGGACGTGTCTGTGGTCCTAATCCTGGCCCTGCCCTGGCTCTGGCCCTGCCCCGGCCCTGGCCCTGCCCCAGCCCCAGCCATAGACCTGCCCTGGTTGGTCGTGCCCTGCCTTAACCCTGTGTTACCCTGGGCCTGCTCCACCCTGCCCTGGCCCTGCTCTCCCTTTGGCCCTGCCCTGACCCTGCCTTGGCCCTCACACTGGCCCTAGCACAGACCTGGTCCTATCTGTGGCCTTGGCCCGGCATTGACCCCTGCTCCTGACCCTGGTACTGCCATGGCCCTGGCCCTGCAAATGATCCTGACAGCCCTGGCCCTGGCCCTGTCTTGGCCCTGGCCCTGAACTGGCCCTGCCCTGACCCTGGCCCTGAAGTGGATTTGCAGGTGTCTTGTCCCTGATTTAACCTGGCCCTACCATGGCCCTATCTCTCCCCTGGCTCTGTCCTGGTCTTGTGCTGACCCTGACCCAGACCTTGGCCCTGCCCCAGCATTGTCTTAGACCTGGCCATGGCCCTGCCTCTGCCCTGGACAGGTGCTGGCACTGGCATGGACCCTGGCCCTGGCCCTTCGCTACTTAAGGCCATACCTTGGCCCAGCCCTGGTCCTGACCCCGTCCTGGCCCTAATTTGGCCTGGATCTACCCTGGCATGCTATTCTGCCCCCAGCCCTGACCCTGTCCCTGTCCCTGTCCTGGCCCTAGCCCCGTTGCTGGTCCTGCCATGGCCCTTGTCCTGACATTGCCCTTTCCTGGTCCTAGCCCTGGCCCTGCCCTGGCCCTGGTCTGAACCCTGGCCCTGCAATGGACCTGCCTTGGCCCTGCCCAGACCCTGGCTCTGGCCCTACCTCTGCCCTGGCCTGGACCCCGGTCCTCGTCCCTGTCCTGCCCCAGCCATGGCCCTGGCCCTGCCCTGCCTGTGCCCTGTTCTATCCTAGGCTGGCCCTGCCATGGCCTCATCTTGCCATTGCCCTGCCCTAGCCTGCCCTGCTTGTGCCCTAATCTGCCCCGGCTTTTGCCCCTGTCTTGGTTCTAGCCCTGACTCAGCCCTGGACCTTCCCTGACCTTGCCTCAGCCCTGGCACTACCCTGGCCTTGCCTTGGCATTTGCCCTACTCTCTCTATGGCCTGGCTCTGGTCCTGCCCTGCTCTGCTCCTGTTCTGTCCTGGCACAGCCCTGGCCCTGGCCCTGCCGTATCACTGGCTCTGCTCCTGCCCTTATGCAGGCCTGACCCTGCCCCTGCCTTGGCTTTGGCCTGGACTTGGCCATACAGTGACCCTGCCATGACCCTTTCCTGGCCCTGGCCTGGAACCTGGCCCTGCCAAGGACTCGCCCTGGCTCTGTCATGGCCCCGGCCCTTTCCTGGATTTGGATGTGTCCTGTCCCTTATTTGCCCTGGCCCTTCCCTGGCTCTGCCATACCCCTTCTCTGGGGTAGGGCCAGGGTCAGGACCAGACCAGGGCAGGGTCAGGACCAGGGTAGGGCCATGGTAAGGCCTGAAGATGGGAAGGGCCAGGGCAGTGGCAGGACCAGGGAAGGGTCAGGGCCAAGGATATGGTAGAACTAGGGGCAGAGCCAGCACTAGGTCTGAGCCAGGGCAGAGCAGGAGAGATTACATTAGGCTATTATGTAAAACTTTTTATTTTAGATTTTTAAGATAACTATAGTAGCAGTAATAATGTCTATACTATGTTGTTTGTAATAGTAATAATATTTGCAGTAAATAATCACTAAATTTTAACCAATAATATCTTTGCTTCCAGCAGTGTTCTATGAGTATAATTTTATCAATATGTAAATATGTGAGGCATTGATTCTCACAATAATTCTATGTGCTAGGTACTTAAAGCATCCCAGTTTTCCAAATGTAGGAAACAGGCATAAAGAAGTGAAATACTTGGCCAGATTAGTCCTATAATCCCAGCACTTTGGGAGCCAAGGCAGGCAGATGGCTTGAGCTCAGGAGTTTGGAACCAGCCTGGGCAACATTGTGAAACCCCATCTCTACTAAAAATGCACAAAAAGAGCTGATTTAAGTTTCTTGTAGGATTCTGGTTATAAAACACTGGTCAAACACACAGGGCATGGATAGGGCAGGGCCAGGGACAAGGTCAGGCCAGGAAGGGGCCAGGGCTAAGGCAGGGCCAGAGCTGGACTTGGAGGTGTCCTGGCCTGATTTGCCCTGCCCCAACGTTGGCCCAGCCCTGCTCTGGCACTTCCTGTCATGCCGTGTCCCTGGCCTGAGCATTGGCCCTGGCCCTGTCCTGCTTCTGGCCCTGCCCTGGAGTTGACCAGGCACTGCCATGGCCCAGTCCTGCATTGCCCTGCCCTCTTCTGCCCTGGCGCTGCCATGGCCCTGCCTGGGCCCTAGCTCTGCCTCGACTCTGGACCCGCCCTGACCCTGCTCAGCCCTGGATCTACCCTGACTCTGCCTTGGTGTTGCCCTCCCATCTCTACGGCCTGGCTCTGGCCCTGCCTTGCACAGGCCATGCTCGGCCCTGGGTGTCCCAGCTTGGGCCCAGCCCTGGTCCTACCATATTCCTGGCCCCAGCCGTACCCTTGTTCTGACCCTGACCTTACCCTGGCCCTCTCCTGGCCCTTCCTTGGTCCTGCCCTGCCCTTCCATGCCCTGGCCTTGCCCTCACCCTGCATTGGCCCTGCACTGGTCCTGCCCCACCCTAGCACTGCCTTGGCCCCGGCCCTGCCTTCTCCCCGGCCTTGCCCTTGCCCTGCCCTGGCCTGACCCCAGGCCTACCAAGTCCATGAAATGGCCCTGGACCTGCCTTGCCATCGTCTGTCCTGGCCCTCTATTGTCCCCACCATGCTCTGGTCCAGCGCTTGCCCTGGCTCTGTTGCTAGTCCTGCCACTGCTATGGCCCTGCCCTGTTTTTGGCCATGCCCTGTGCTACCCTAGCCCGCTCTGCCTTGGGCTTGGCCCTACCATGGCCTTCTCCTACCCTGGCCTGGCCCTACCCTGGCCTTTTCTACCCTGGCCTTGCCCTTCCCTGGTCTTGCCCTGCCCTGGCCTTGCCCTGCCCTGGCCTTGGCTTTGCCTTGTCCTGGTCCTGCTTCTGCCCTGGCCCTGTGCTTGCTCTGGATCCTCTCTGGTTCTGCCTTCTCCCTGGCCCTGCCCTTGCTCTGGCCCTGTCCCTGGCCAAGCCTTGACCCTGGCCCTGGCCCTGTCAATCCCCAGGCCCCGCACTGGCCATGCTTGGCCCTGGCCCCTCCTTTGACCCTGCCCTGGCTCTGCCTTGGCCTTGTGCTATCTTAGTCCTGCCCTGGTCCTGAACTCGCCCTGGCCCTACCCTCGCCCTACACTGGCCCTGCCCTACCCTGGCCTTGCCCTGCCCTGGCCCTGCCTTTGGTCATGTCCTGGCTCTGATTCTGCCCTGGCCTTGCCCTTGCCCTGGACCCTCCCTGGCCATGTTTTTTCCATGGTCCTTCTCTGGCCTTGCCCTTGCCCTGTTCCCTTTCTGGTCCTGCCGTGTTTCTGGCCCTACCCTGTCCATGTCCTGGACCTGGCTCTGGCCCTGGACCTCCCTGTCCCTGCCCTGCCATACCCTGGCCCGTTCCTTGCTCTACGCTGACCCTGCCCTGCCTTGGCCCTGTGCTACCCTAGCCCTGCCCTGGCCTTCGGCTGGCCCTGCTCCTGCCATGGCCCTGGCCCTGGTTCTGCCCTGCTTCTGGCCCTGGCCTTGGTCCTGTCATGTCCCTGGCTGTGACCCTGCCCCTGGTTTTTCTCTGGCCATGACCCTGCCCCAGTTCTGTCGTATCCCTGGCCCTGTCTCAGTTCTGTCCTAGCCCTGGCCTTTCACAGTACTTATGCTTAGTAAGGTCTCCATAGTGTCTGTGAGTTGAATGTTGTGTTCATAGTATCTGCCAAAACAGAAAGAAAAAAAAAAAACAAAATCTGATGATGAGAAGTTAAAGCTTTGTATATAATATGCCTTGAATTGTAATTATTAGTTGTATTAGTTATTATTTATTAGCCTGTATTAGTTGTATTACATATAGGTCATGGTTTTGTACACATAACTCCAAACCATTGATACTGTTAAAAGAATTTATGAATATATGAAAGAATGTGTAAATGTAAGAATGTATGACCTTTCCAAATTTAATTTTTTATTTTTAGCTCTATTCGATTTTTTCTCAGTGTTAACAAAATGTTTATTCCTATGTAATTAAGGGCATATTTCCTGTACAGAATATTCATATTACCTAATTAAAAATTATATAATACAAAAATATAATACTATTTTTAGGCCAGGCATGGTGGCTGATACCTGTAATCCCAACATTTTGAGAGGCCAAGTTTGGAGAATCATTTGAGGCCAGGAGTTGAAGACCAGCCTGGACAACATAGCGAGACCTCGTCTTTATTAAATAAATAAATAAATAGGTTGGGCACTGTGGCTCATATCTGTAATCCAAGCATTTTCGGATGCCAAGGCAGGAGGATTGCTTGAGCCCAGGAGTTTGAGATCAGCCTGGGCAGAATAGCAAGCCTCCATCTCTACAAATAATAAAATATTAACCAGGTGTGGTGGTGCGCACCTGGGGTCCCAGCTACCTGGGAGGCTGAGGTGGGAGGTTTGCTCGAGGCTGCAGTGAACTGTGAATGCACCACTATATTCCAGCCTAGGCCACAGAACAGGACGTTGTCTATAAATAAAGAAATAAGTAAAAATATAAATAA